>NC_084556.2:47190000-47390000 GCF_033978685.3 Nerophis lumbriciformis
ATACAAACAGTATTTGTACACCTTTAACACAGATTTTTATACTGTCTTCAGAGATTCAGTTTTTTTGGTGGTACTCGAAACCTTTCTGGGTACCTGCGAAAGAGTGTTCAGCAGGGTTGGTAAAATAGTGACAGAGAATAAAACAAGGATGGACAATTCAACCCTTAACTCAACAATGAGTAGATGAGTGTTATGTGTGTGTATATGTGTAAATAAATGAACACTGAAATTCAAGTATTTATTTTATTTATATATATATATATATTGTATATATATATATATATATATATTATATACATTAGAGATGCGCGGTTTGCGGGCACAACCCCGGAGTCCGCGGATTATCCGCGGATTATCCGCGGATCGGGCGGATGAAATTAAAAAGAATTAGATTTTATCCGCGGGTCGGGTCGGGTGGTTGAAATAAAAAAAAATTAGATTTTAAATAGATTCAGGCGGGTGGCAGTTAAACCAATTCGTAAATATATATACATAGTTAAATGTTGTTACCCACATACGAAAAACGAGCAGGCACCTGCAGCATATGCCACAACAGAAGAAAAAAAAAAAAGAGATGGACACTTTTACGGAGCGGAGAAGGGATGCCTCGCCGGGGTCCGGGACCGAGGCCCCTTCCCCCGAGAGGGCCCCACCGGGAGCCGTAGCTGAGGCGATCCGCGAGAAGGGCCCGACGCACGTCCAGGGTCACCACCGCGCCCACCGCACCGACACCCCGCCTCGTCCGCCTTCGCCGCGGCCGGCGTCACGCGCAGCAGGTAAGCAGCTTACCTGCCCGCCACCCCCGTGGCCGGGGGCTCGTAACAGGGGTCACTCCGCGCGCTCCGCCCGCGCAGCTTACCTGCCCGCCACCCCTGTTGCCGGGGGCGCGTAACAGGGGTCACTCCGCGCGCAGTGCGCTCACGAAAGGGGTGGGGCTCACCCTGGTTGATATAGACAGCAGCTAGGACGGTGGACATGGAAGTTGGAACCCGCTAAGGAGTGTGTAACAACCCACCTGCCGAATCAACTAGCCCTGAAAATGGATGGCGCTGGAGCGTCGGGCCCATATACCCGGCCGTCGCCGGCAGCGAGACGCGCTTGGAGGTGCACTCAGCGCGGCTCCCATATGATTGCGCACTGGTGTGCGTCTGGGTCGTGACAGCGTGGCACACGAATGTCTGTGCTGCATTGGATCAGTCTCCTTTCTTTAACAGGCAAAAGCTTTATAACCTCACTAATGCCTTGCATCGTCTATATTAGATATATAACAACGGGCGGGTGCGGGCGGATGCGGTTCTGATCAAATGTTAGATCGGGTGGATTGTGGATGGTTGACGACTTTCTGATGCGGTTGCGGATGAAATAATTGCCTATCCGCGCGGATGAAATAATTGCCTATCCGCGCATCTCTAATATACATATATACATATATATATAATAAAAAAAATATTTATTTATTTATCATTTATATATATAGCTAGAATTCACTGAAAGTCAAGTATTTCTTATATACCGGTATATATATATATATATATATATATATATATATATATATATATATGAAATACTTGACTTGGTGAATTCTAGCTGTAAATATACTTCTCCCCTCTTAGCCCCGCCCCCAACCACGCCCCCCCGACCACGCCCCCCCCACACCTCCAGAAATCGGAGGTCTCAAGGTTGGCAAGTATTGACATCATATTGAACCCTATGGGTGGAGTTCATATGTGAGTCCAGGCAGGTGGCCAAATACTTTTGGCGATATAGTTTATATTGACAAGCATTTTTGGCAGGTTATTTTTACTGCGATGTCACGTCCATCCATTGGGGGGCGCTGCTGCACCACATGTGAGGGTGAAGCACGATGGCATCGGCCGCAGAAGGAGTAGCACAGAGCAGCATGATGGGCGCGCTGCCGCCATGTCACCTAGAGACAGAAACTTAGCTTTTCTTTCTGCTTGCGCTTTAGTGTGTCTACTCCTTTATTTCACGCCCTCGTTCCAATACGTTGCTGCCACCTTAGCGCTCTGTGGTGTGTCGTGGCTCCTTTGTGTCGGAACGCCGCTTCCCGCCACATTAGGCCTCAGTCCTCGGGCTGGACTGGTCGCTCTAGCCGGATACCTCCTTCGCTTTTGGGACTGGTGGGTGAGCGACGTGTCGGTGGTGCCGCAGAGGAGGACCAAGCTCGGCGGTGAGGGACGTGGAGCGCAGCGGCCTTTCAGACAGACACGAGCGGGCATTAATGCCGTCTATCGTGGGGAGCACTTGGCGAGTGAGTCGTTTCTGTTCAGTCCCCGGGACTTCCTGATGGGGAGCTACATCGGCAAACCCGAAAGTCCGACTGGCGACTTCGGGAGGCCGAGAGTCATTCGGAACCATCGGGAACAACTGCGGGAGACTTTGTCCAGACCCAACCATGCTGTCTACACCCCCAATAGGAGGCTGTCATTTGCTGGGTATTGTTATCGTTTCTTTTCTTACATTTTTACCAAAATAATGTCCCATATTACTTTCAATTTACATTGTTTTTAATGGTATTTACACTCAACATGGAACAGAGTGCTACAAATGTATTATTATGGTTATGGTTTAAGTTAATTTCAAACATGTATATAGATACAATATGACAAATCACATAATCTACAACTTCTTAAAATGGTAAAAAAAAACGTCTAGCAATTGACAGGGCTGCACAGATTTGAGAAAAAACTTAATTTAAACAATCATCCATCCGTCCATTTCCTACCGCTTGTCCCTTTTGGGGTCGCTGGAGCCCATCTCAGCTACAATCGGGCGGAAGTCGTGGTACACAATCAATCAACCTAAATAAAACAATATATAATTTTTGGAAATAGGAAAAATAACATAAGGGAAGAGTGGATCGTGAGATCGACAGGCGGATTGGTGCGGCGTCTTCAGTAATGCGGATGCTGTATCGATCCGTTGTGGTGAAGAAGGAGCTGAGCCGGAAGGCAAAGTTCTCAATTTACTGATCGATCTATGTTCCCATCCTCACCTAAGGTCATGAGCTTTGGGTTATGACTAGGGATGTCCGATAATGGCTTTTTTGCCGATATTGTCCAACTCTTAATTACTGATACCGATATCAACCGGTACCGATATATACAGTCGTGGAATTAACACATTATTATGCCTAATTTGGACAACCAGGTATGGTGAAGATAAGGTCCTTAAAAAAAAAAAAGATAAATAAATTTAAAAAAAAATCTTGAATAAAAAAGAAAGTAAAACAATATAAAAACAGTTACATAGAAACTAGTAATTAATGAAAATGAGTAAAATTAACTGTTAAACGTTAGTACTATTAGTGGACCAGCAGCACGCACAATCATGTGTGCTTACGGACTGTATCCCTTGCAGACTGTATTGATATATAATGTAGGAACCAGAATATTAATAACAGAAAGAAACAACCCTTTTGTGTGAATGAGTGTAAATGGGCTAGGGAGGTTTTTTGGGTTGGTGCACTAATTGTAAGTGTATCTTGTGTTTTTTATGTTGATTTAATTAAACGGAAAAAAAACGATACCGATAATTTCCGATATTACATTTTAAAGCATTTACATGCCGATATTATCGGACATCTCTAGTTATGACCGAAAGGACAAGATCACGGGTACAAGCGGCCGAAATGAGTTTCCTCCACCGGGTGGCGATGCTCTCCCTTAGAGATAGGGTGAGAAGCTCTGCCTCAAAGTAAAGCCACTGCTCCTCCACATGGAGAGGAGCCAGATGAGGTGGTTCAGGCATCTGGTCAGGATGCCACCCGAACGCCTCCCTCGGGAGGTGTTTAGGGCACGTCCGACCGGTAGGAGGCCACGGGGAAGACCCAGGACACGTTGGGATGACTATGTCTCCCGGCTGGCATGGGAACGCCACGGGATCCCCAGGGAAGAACTGGACGAAGTGGCTGGGGAGAGGAAAGTCTGGGCTTCCCTGCTTGGGCTGCGACCCCCGTGACCCGACCTCTGATAAGTGGAAGAAGGATGGATGGATGGATGAAAAATAACATAGTGTCACATAAGAATTGATGATATAGAGCAGTGGTTCTCAAATGGGGGTACGCGTACCCCTGGGGGTACTTGAAGGTATGCCAAGGGGTACGTGAGATTTTTTTTTAAATATTCTAAAAATAGCAACAATTCAAAAATCCTTTATAAATATATTTATTGAATAATGCTTCAACAAAATAAGAATGTAAGTTCATAAACTCAGTGAAGCACAAGCTCAGGTTTCTCACTAAAATGTCTGTCAAAAAGAACTGTGAAAAGAAATGCAATATTCAGTGTTGACAGCTAGATTGTTTGTGGATATGTTCCATAAATATTGATGTTAAAGATTTCTTTTTTTGTGAAAAAATGTTTAGAATTAAGTTCATGAATCCAGATGGATCTCTATTACAATCCCCAAAGAGGGCACTTTAAGTTGATGATTACTTCTATGTGTAGAAATCTTTATCTATATTTGAATCACTTGTTTATTTTTCAACAAGTTTTTAGTTATTTTTATATCTTTTTTTCCCAAATAGTTCAAGAAAGACCACTACAAATGAGCAATATATAATGCACTGTTATACAATTTGATGAATCAGAAACTGATGACATAGTGCTGTATTTTACTTCTTTATCTCTTTTTTTTCAACCAAAAATGCTTTGCTCTGATTAGGGGGTACTTGAATTAAAAAAATGTTCACAGGTGGTACATCACTGAAAAAAGGTTGAGAACCACTGATATAGAGTAGTGCTGGGCGATATGGAAAAAAATGTATATCACGATATGGATCATTTTATATCACGATAACGATATACCACGATATAGGTATGGTACGCTTTCATTTCTATGAACCGAGGTATGTACCGGTTTAGAGGTCACGGTTCGGTTCATTTTCGGTACAGTAAGAAAACAACAAAATATAAATGTTTTGGTTATTTATTTACCAAATTTGTAAACAATGGCATAACATACATATACACACAGTGTCCATTGCCAGGGTTAATGTGGTCAACATATATAAAATAAAAACTAAATAAGATAAGGCTCAGAATGGTTTCTGAACCAAACCTCTTAGTTTTAAGCGATTCTTTTTTTTTTTTCTTGACAAGACCTCTCTATCATCCAGCTATGGATTTCCGGTGGCTGGTTAAAAAGAATACATACAGAATGCGTTACTTCATCAAAGGTATTGTTTATAGTGATAAACACGTTTCGAAGAACTGAGGTTGGAGAGAATCGAACCCACGTCATGTGACATAAAAGGCATTAGCACGAACAATTACGCTCAAGGTGTGCTGGTAACTGCAACACAAGTTAGCTATTTGATATTCATGACAAAGCGGTAACCGGTTTGGATTACATTTGCCGTCATTCTTTGATTTGAGTGGCTTTTTAAAAACTATTTTTATTCTCCATCCAGATTCCGAACTGACCCCAACAAAAGCCCACATTTTAAATGGTGCATGGTAGGGATGTCCCGATCCGATATTTGGATCGGATCGGCTGCCGATATTTGCCAAAAATTGCGTATCGGCAAGGCATGGGAAAATGCCGATCCAGATCCAGTTTTAAAAAAAACTCCGGTCCGTGTTTTCCAACGCACCAATTTAAATAATACATTCCACTTTTCTGCTGCTCCGTAATTTCCGTTCCGCATTTTCCAGCACACCTTCAACACATCCACAGGTCTGTGGATTCTCACGCAGTTGCTTTTAGCTGCTGGCATTACACGACAGGCTCTTCTCACTCTTTCCTGTGTCTCCCTCTCACAGACAGCAAGTGCACCTTCTTACACACGTCACATACTGTCACGACATACGTCACATACTGTCACGACATACGTCACATACGTATATGCCCTCCCCGAGCAGAGAGGTAGCAGCATGGCTAACGTTAGCTGTGATGCTAGCGCAGCCGTGCGAGCAACGCTCCCTCTAAGGTGCTCGCCTGTGCAATTGCGCACTGTTTAAGCGTCCTCTGCGCATAGCAAATCTATGCCACGCACAAAATCAAATAAAAAAATAAGCGCATAACAATTTTCGACACACGGACACGACAGAGAAAACAGTTTTCGTCATCATTGTTCAAATATTGTGACGTCTGTCGAGACGCTTATCTCCATTCGGTGCCACACGTCCACACCATCAAAATGCAGAGGCAAAAATTTCCACATCAACACAGTATGAAAAAATTAGTGATTTTTTTAGTTGTGATTTCCTTCTCTGCATGAAAGTTTAAAAGTAGCATATATTAATGCAGTATGAAGAAGAATGTTTTAATGTAGACATGCAAGCCTTGAAAGAAAAATTTGAAAATCAAGACTACATTTCCTGCAAATGGGTGCATTTCTACCCTATATTTTAACATTAGATTTATTCTCATATCAAACTCTTTTGGCTGTCTTTTTGACACTTACATCCGGCGCCCCCCTCCACACCCTGGATTATAAATAATGTAAATAATTCAATGTGATTATCTTGTGTGATGACTGTATTATGATGATAGTATATATCTGATAGTATATATCTGTATCATGAATCAATATGGCCTTAAAATATCGCAATATTAAAAAAAAGCCATATCGCCCAGCCCTAGTTCAATGATGCCATTTCTGTTTGTCATGTATAATTTTGTCTATTTTGTGTTTATCCTTGAATAAACAGGTCAGTTTCTTGTTACCAACCATTGTGTATTATTCAAACTCCCCTAATTCAGCTGGCTAGTTGTTATCAAGAGTACTAAAACCATTTTCAACATGATTCTGACAACTAAGTAGGCTAAATAACTTTAAACTTTAATACATGCTCGAATAGGCCAGTATCGGTCAGTATCGGTATCGGTCAGTATCGGTATCGGATCGGAAATGCAAAAACAATATCGGTATCGGATCGGAAGTGCAAAAACCTGGATCGGGACATCCCTAGTGCATGGGCGGTTTATGTGATTTCGAATCTCCCGGCAAAATCAGAACCACATCCCGAAACTGCCTGGCAGTGAGGCTTCACACGTCATCATTTCGGGCTCCTCCCCTACATGAAGCAAGCCTCAATATGCACTTCGCGGAAATGCCCCCTACATTAGTCGAAGCCTCTGCATTTTCCGTCCCATCACTACTAACTAATAAGCTTCTCAAAATCCTACACATACTTTTGTAATATCTGAAAAAACATTTTCTTTTGCATCTCATTGAATTACATGGGTGTACCTAATAAACTGGTAAAGAGAGTGAGTGGACTTTTAATCTGAAGGTGTGTTTTTTTTACTATTTTTGAAGGGAGCCGCCAGGCTCAGCCGGACGCTTCAACATCACCCCCCAGCGTCACTACCCCCTTCAGCAGCCAGGCGCCTCCTCCATGGGCCTTCTGCCTCCCGTCAGTTGGGACGGATTCAGGAAGAAAAGCGTCCTCACCCCTCGAAATTCCCCAGCCGCTCAAAGTCCTGTCACTATGAAGATCGCCCGGCCGGACCACCACAGTCCCAGGTTTCCTTTCACACACAACATACGAAATATATCATGGGGAATGAGGATTTTGTTACTAGAGACGTAACCATGATTGGAATCTCCCTGTCTAGTTTGAACCACCTGAGTTGCGCCGGGGTCCCCATGGACCCTGTTGACCCTTGCTCCCGGGAGAGTGTCCTCAAGGTGTTGAAGGATAGCCGCAAGAGAGAGGTTGAAGATGAGGACAGGAGCTTCACCAATGAGCAGAAGAGCAAAAGAAGGTAAAGAAAATGGCAGAACTGCAGTAAAGTAAAGCTTTTTAAACCTATAACATTGAACCTGCAGCTGGCAATGGAATTTGAAATACAGGTCATTACTGTAATCGTGACTATCGTCAACATATTGTAATGGGGGTTCGCTTGTGGAAGTCTGTCTGACAGAGCGAGACAGAAAAACACGCAACGGCAGTGCCTTCAAGGTTTATTGGCGCTCTGTACTTCTCCCTACGTCCGTGTACACAGCGGCGTTTTAAAAAGTCATAAATTTTACTTTTTGAAACCGATACCGAAAATTTCTGATATTACATTTTAAAGCATTTATTGGCTAATAATATTGGCAGTCCGATATTATCGGACATCCCTACACTGGACGATTCCCATCCCTTGGCATCCCTGATTTATTCTGCTTGTTTTGAATCCGTTCCCAGGCGTAACAACAGTGGAGGAAGCGCACACTCCGCTTTTGAGCCTCTTTTGCCCAACGGAGCGCCGTCACAACTGGTCCCTAAGTGAGTCTAAACTTTGCTGTCCATTGGTGTTTATAGTACTAGCTTCCCTCTGTTTATTCTTTTAGACCAGGAAGCCTAAAAAGAGTGATGACCTCAGTGGCGGAAGAGTCCCTAATGAAGAGGTCTCGCACGTCCTCCATAAGCTCTGCCAGCGGAGTCCACGCCCCCAGAGGGACCCCTGGATCCAAGAGGAACCCCATCCACAGCTCCTACAGCTCGTCACTGGGGGGATTCGTGCAGGTAACCTACACCTTCTACGCGTCACCGTTGTTTAAGTGGCTGCAAGAAGATGATTAGACTTTTTTTCTCCTGACAGTTGTCGAAGCCATCAGCGCCAAGCTCTCCTATGTCCAGCCTGGGCTCTTCTCGCGCCCAGACACCAGAAGCAGCCTCAAAGAGACCGAGGTGTGTTTTTACGATGGTCTTATTTCTCCCCGTCAGTCCTGGATTCACATAAATGTTAATGTTGCTGGTTGTATCGTGTTGGTTCTCTTTTACCAGAAGCGATGACGGTCTTTCTCCAAGCTCGGCGTCCTCGGTGATGTCCAATAAGACGGCCTCGGAAAAAGCGCCTGAGACTTGTGAGTGTGACGCTGCAGTCTTGTAGTCTGAAAGGAGGACGTCATGTACTCATGTCGCAATGCATTTCAGCCAAGCACACCCCAGTCGCCATAGTCCCAGTTACGACCTCAATGGACTACACTGGGAGTGGCGGGAACAGAAAACGCAAGATCCCGCTTGTGTCCGCCAACCGGGACGACCACATCTCGCTGGTAAGGAGAAAATATATCTACTGTGGAACCTCCAATGTTGTGATTTTAAAAGAAGCATTTTTGCCCATCATTCACAATCCTTTTGTGAGAAAAGAACACATGTCTTTCCCTTTTCGTTGAATTCTAAATATTCAAAATCTGCTTGTACTAGGCGCATAACAATTTATTAGCCTTTATTTAACCAGGTAAAATCCCATTGATATCAAAGATCTCTTTTCCAAGGGAGACCTGGCCAACAATGTAGGTAATGAGGTTAAACTATTTTGTGTAATAACACCTATAATACACAAACAATGTTTTGTTTACATGCTGTGACCTGCATATTAACCAAGCTATAGCAACATTGTTATTGGAGATCTCAGGCCATTCAATCAATCGCAACTGGACTGTTTGGTTTGTCTTAGAAGTTGTTTCGCCTCTCTTCCGAGTAGGCTTCATAATTTCATGCTCATAGACTTAGATTGGTCAGAGGTAGTCTTAGACTTAGATTGGTCAGATCTAGTGATGTCCCGATCCGATATTTGGATCGGATCGGCCGCCGATATTTGCCAAAAAATGCGTATTGGCAAGGTATGGGAAAATGCCGATCCAAATCCAGTTTTTAAAAAAGTCCGGTCCGTGTTTTCCAACGCACCTATTTAAATAATACATTCCACTTTTCTGCTGCTCCCTAATTTCCGTTCCGCATTTTCTAGCACACCTTCAACACATCCACAGGTCTGTGGATTCTCACGCAGTTGCTTTTAGCTGCTGGCATTACACGACAGGCTCTTCTCACTCTTTCCTGTGTCTCCTTCTCACAGACAGCGAGCACACCTTCTTACACGCGTCACATACTGTCACGTCATACGTCACATACTGTCACGTCATACGTCACGTACGTATACGCCCTCCCCAAGCAGGTAGCAGCATGGCTAACGTTAGCTGTGATGCTAGCGCAGCCGTGCGAGCAGCGCTCCCTCTAAGGTGCGTGCCTGTGCAATTGCGCACGGCAAATCTATGCCACGCACAAAATCAAATAAAAAAATAAGCGCATAACAATTTTCGACACACGGACACGACAGAGAAAACAGTTTACGTCATCATTGTTCAAATATTGTAACGTCTGTCGAGACGCTTATCTCCATTCGGTGCCACACGTCCACACCATCAAAATGCAGAGGCAAACATTTCCACATCAACAACGTATGAAAAAAAAAGTGATTTTTTTAGTTGTGATTTCCTTCTCTGCATGAAAGTTTAAAAGTAGCATATATTAATGCAGTTTGAAGAAGAATGTTTTAATGTAGACACATAGAATCATCATACTGCTGTGATTATATGCATCAAGTTATTCATTCATTCAAGGCTAACGCAAAATATCCACATATATATGGTGTATCGTGACATGGCCTTAAAATATCGCAATATTAAAAAAAGGCCATATCGCCCAGCCCTAGTTCAATGATGCCATTTCTGTTTGTCATGTATAATTTTGTCTATTTTGTGTTTATTCTTGAATAAACAGGTCAGTTTCTTGTTACCAACCATTGTGTGTTATTCAAACTCCCCTAATTCAGCTGGCTAGTTGTTATCAAGAGTACTAAAACCCTTTTCAACATGATTCTGACAACTAAGTAGGCTAAATTCTGTTCAGAATCAGTACTCGATACAACTCCATTCTTGCAATGTATTGATGGCTTCCGCAGAGCATTCAGTCATGTTTTTCGCGGAAATTAAGGCCTTAAACAGCTTAAAATAGCATTTAATACGATGTCCAGAGGCAGTAAAAAACCATACAACTGTAGGCCTGGGCTGATAATAATTCAATGAATGCTAATTGTCACTAGTCGTGACTTGCTAGTGAGAAGCACTACTAAGTAACAAACGTTAGGAGGGAAAAAGATTGTAAAGCCTGTGTGGAAATATTTCATCCTAAAACTAAATGAGCAACATGAGCCCATCAGCATGGTCGAACGAGGAACTATGCATTGGCTACAAAAAAGACATTTGGCCACACTTAATGTAAACTTTTCAACTACTCAGCATTATTATTGTCAAATGCTTATTATCATTGTCAAAAACTTACAATTAGACACCATTAAGCAATGTTCAAATGTAAAAGTGCCATAGGTGCTGTTGTAAATGATATTTTAAAAATTATATTCAGTATGTACATAAAACAATTGATAAAATACACCATAAACCTTTGCTGTATCCTCCAAACCAGGGGTCCCCAAACTACGGCCCGCCAGCGTCCAAAATCCGGCTCGCGGGGAGGCCCAAGTAAAAAAAAACAAAAAAAAAACATTTATTTTAATTTTATTTTTATTTTTTAAATCTGTCCTTTCTAATCAATTTTCTACCGCTTGTTTCTCTCGGCCGCTCAGGCAAATCATATTGTCAAAAATTGTGTATGTATATATATATATATATATATATATATATATATATATATATACACACACACACACACACACACACACACCGTATTTTTCGGAGTATAAGTCGCACCGGAGTATAAGTCGCACCTGCCAAAAACGCATTATAAAGAAGGAAAAAAACATATATAAGTCGCACTGGAGCCCAGCCAAACTATGAAAAAAACTGCGACTTATTGTCCGAAAAATACGGTATATATATATATATATATATATATATATAAACCCAACGCGGCCCCCCGAGTCTGTGAGTTATTTTTGCATTAATATGACACTAATTATGAATATTCACTATTTGGGAGAAATGTTATTTGGAAATAATTTTCCCTCAGAAACGGCACAAAAAATAGTTTTTGCATTTTATTTTAGTGAATGGAGTGTGCCTTTTATTGTGAAGGCCACTCAACTGAATGTTTCTGTGTGTGTCTGACATCTTTACTAACGAGCGGTAATGCCTTTCAATACAATGTAATTGTTTGACATGCACTTTTTTTAAATTTTTTTTTTTACACACACTAATTGTCATTCAAGTGTAAAAAAAAATACAAATAAATTAACCACTCTAAAATGAAGCTGAATTCAAGTGAAACGATGGTGAATATATTTCTTAAGAAGAGGGCACTTTTGAGTAATAAGAAAGACTTGGTGAGTTGTCGATGTAAACGGGTTCCACTGCACTTTTCTACGGTTATCATTGCACTTTTCACCTTGCCATCACACAAAAGCCTCCGTATTCTCCTCTTTGACTCTCCATGATTGTGTTGCAGCCTCCACCACCCGAGCTGGGCTACACGATCACTGTCAAGGATCTGGATGATGAGAAGAAAGATGCCATCAGTAAGATCCAGAAGGTCCTGGAGACACCTGGTGAGTTGGTACAGATATGAAGATAAGACTGACGTGCACCGTTTTGTGACCTTTTCAACCCCTGCCTAAACTCTGACTTGTGACTCTCAAGCTCCCGAACCCGAAAAGTCCACCTCTCCTCTGACCTCCACCACGCCTGCCTCGTCGAGCACCACTGCTCCCGCCAGCACCGCCCTCACCCTGAGCAGCCTTCTGGCCGCCCCTCTGCCCATAACCTCCAGCTCGGCCCCGCCCGTCATCAACCTGGATCCCAGCCCGTCACCTGTGGCCCCCAATCCCCTGCTGGAGGCCCTGAAGATGAAGAGTCCCGCAAGCTCTGCGGCCAGCACCACCACAGGTAGGCCCATCGTCTCAGGAATTTATTTGTGGGTGTGTCCATAATTTTCTCTTCATTTTGGCCTCCTTGTGTGCACAGTGTCTGCATTGACCACGTTGGCACTTCCCAAGATGTCCACTGTAACGGACGCCCCAAAGCCGCCGCCTGCCTCACAGTCCCAGGCCGCCTTGGCAGGTGTGGGCCAGCCCTCCGCTTTCACTCAGGTTTTGGCCCCGGTTTCCAAGCCTGCCAGCAGCAGCGCTCCATCGTTAGCTGGAACCAGCTTGTTTGGACTGTCTGGTCAGATCAGCAGCAGCCCCGCCGTGTCCACCACCTCCAACCCCGCCCCCGCCGCCGCCATGAGCAGCCCGGTGTCGCTCAGTCACTCCAACCCTCTGCTCGCCTCAGGGTTCAAACCCATCTTTGCTCCCACCAACGCTTCCTCCAACCCATCGACCATGTCAGCCCCAGAAAGCAAGCCTCTTGCCCAGAACTTCAAGCCCATCTTTGCCAGCAGCGCCACCGCAGGACTTGGCTTTGCCCCGCCCCCATACACGGCTTCCATTGCAACATCTGCCACCGTTTCTTTGACTTCTTCAATATTTGGTGCGTCAGCGAGTAGCACAACTGTTACATCATCACTTTCCACTGGAACAATCTCTTCCGCCTCCACCACCAATCCTGCAGTCCAGCCCGCTATAAAGTCCATGTTTGACACCTGGGCAGCACCAGCTTCAACTGGCACCAGTACGTCTTCAGCACCAGTGTTTGTTCCTGCTGCTGGTAACACCCTCCAGTTTGGAGCCGTAGCCACCACCGCTGCTGCCGCCCCTCCGGCTACCACGGCATCCAACACCTTTACATTTGGCGCCGCGCAGCCGCCGCAGCCCCAAGCCGCCAACCAGAAGGTGTTTGCTTTTGGTCAGACAGCTGTCAGTCAGAACGCGACGCAACCAACTTTCGGAAGTTTCGCCATGGCCAATGCTGCCCCTGCTGCTGCCGCCACAACTAATGCTCCCGCCACTTCTTTGGCACAGTCTGCGTTTACATTTGGTAAGCCGTCGTTTGAAGCGCCAGCCTCGCAGTCCACCTTCAGCTCCACAGCACCCACCGCACCAAAGCCCTTTACGTTTGGAGGTAGCGTAGCAACACCTGCGCCCAACCCCACCCCGTCGGGTTTCCCCTTCGGGGGAGCCGCCGCCGCTACCACGGCACCATCCAGCTTTGTGACGCCAACTAAGCCGGCGTTCGGAGGCGGCTCTGCCGCCTTTGCTTTTGGCGCCACCAGCACGCCCTCTGCAGCGCCAAGCTTCGGACAAGCTGCCCAGACGCAGGGCGCATCGCTCGGCACGGCCTTTGCGTTTGGTGCCACCGCTCCTCAGCAGACACCCTCAGGCCCCGTGCAGCCTGCATCTGGCGGGTTTAACTTTGGCGCCGCTATATCGCAACCCCAGATGGGAGGCTTCAACTTTGGGGCTGACAAACCTGCTTTTGGTAAGGTTTTTTTTAATGCTACTCCTTGCTTCTGTGATTGTATTCTTATGAAGATTTCTTTCATACAAAACACATCTATACTTTGGTTTGGTATTAAACTTATAGCCTTACATTATTTACCTTAATTACACGTTTTCTGTGTAAATTCTGCACATTTACAATTTCTCATCTGCTCGCATGAATGAAATGACAATAATACATTATTTTATTATTTTAATTTAAATGATAAATAAATGATAAATGGGTTAAACTTGTATAGCGCTTTTTCTACCTTCAAGGTACTCAAAGCGCTTTGACACTATTTCCACATTCACCCATTCACACACACATTCACACACTGATGGCGGGAGCTGCCATGCAAGGCGCTAACCAGCAGCCATCAGGAGCAAGGGGTGAAGTGTATTGCCCAAGGACACAACGGACGTGACTAGGGTGGTAGAAGGTGGGGATTGAACCCCAGTAACCAGCAACACTCCGATTGCTGGCACGGCCACTCTACCAACTTCACCACGCCGTCCCCAAATTTACAATTATTTATCATTTCTATGATGACAGTGTGTGAAATTTACCAGTGTATTGATTGCAACATACTCCATGGTTTTTACTATATGTATCTGATTGTGGCACGTTGCCACGGCTGAATTGAAGCCGCCACACCTTTTTAAAAATTAGGATTTTTCTTCTTCTTCAAATTAAAGTAACATATTGTATGAATGGTAGGGGTGTAACGGTACACAAAAATTTCGGTTCGGTACGTACCTCGGTTTAGAGGTCACGGTTCGGTTCATTTTCGGTACAGTCAGAAAACAACAAAATATAAATTTTGGGGTTATTTATTTACCAAATTTGCAAAATCTTCCACCAAAAATATTTTTCTTAGTGGAATATTTGATGTGAAGTAATCGGAACATTGGATAGGTCAATCATTCATAATAACATTGATTTTGGTTCAATATTATGTTTTGCGCAATGACAGTTTGAAAGAAAGAAAAACAGCTTTGTTTTATTAGTCAACATTGCAACTTTTTCTAAATTACATTTAACCTTTAAGATTTTTTATTTCACTTTTGTTATGTTTTTGTTTATTTTAATAGTATTTTTAGAATGTGACGTGGGCCTTTAAAACATTAGCTGCGGGCTGCAAATGGCCTCCGGGGCACACTTTTGACACCCCTGCTATAGATAATAAAAAATTAAATCTGATAAATCTATGGATAAAAAGCAGAGCCTGGCGACGCATGCGCGTTTATCATAACTCTCTCGCTCTCTCTGTCTCTGCCCCTCCCTCACCAATGCTGCTGCGCGCACAATTTGTTTTGTTTTCAACCCCTTCTTAACCCTGAACGTACATTGAAAATAGACGCAACCCTAACTCAAAATGCCGGACATTTGAGGCATTTAAGAAACACCGCCCTGACAGCTCTGCAAAAGAGGACATGTCCGGTGAAAAGAGGACGTACGGTCAGTCTATCGTAGCCCGTTAGCTGCTAGCATGCTGTGTGTTGTGCCTCGGTGTGCATTGTTTACACAACGTGGGCTGCGCTACTTAATATGTCCGTGTGGAAAGTCGTTCAGTACACCTCCCAACCGAACCGGAACACCCGAACCGAAACGGTTCAATACAAATACACGTACCGTTACACCCCTAATGAATGGATATATAGCATATATTATTCAAGCACGATTGACGAGTAATGCGCAGAAAATGTGGCCACTGAAAAACTTTGATCATCCGTAAGCAGTTGCCAGTGTTTTTCATATTGTCCTCGCCAGTTCCAGATCATATATGGCTGTCAACGCGTCCCAACTTGTTGGATTATATCACCAGCCGTCTTCTGTTCGGATTAGAGGCCAGATTTATGATCTACAATAAACTAACAGGGAGCATTGAAACGAGGAAGCAGCTGATCAGTCGATGATGTAAACATCGTCCCACAGGACGTGATCACGGCGCCGCTATGAATAGTTTGTCTGCATTAGCGCTTATAATATAAATATCACTAATACCTGGTTAATATTCAAGTCATGATTAGTTAAATGGAGTACTGTTGCTGCTTTTTGAATGGTTATTTATTGGATTTTATGGGCGGAATAGTGGCGCTCCCATCGGCCCTGCTGTAAGCAGACTTTTATTTACGTTTATTTAATATGTAGAATGCGTTGGAAAATGCATCTGTCGTCATGTCTTTCATAATGATTGTGAACAATAGGCAAAAGTCTAAAAAAAATGGGCATAGTGTCCCCTTACGCCGGCCTACCTGGTCGGTCTAGGGTTCATGTGCCCAGTTGTTATCCCCCTTTCCCTCAAAATAAATAAATATACAGTATATACCGTATTTTCCGCACTATAAGGCGCACCGGATTATAAGGCGCACCTTCAATGAATGGCCTATTTTAAAACTTTGTTCATATATAAGGCGCACCGCATTATAAGGCGCATAGAATAGACGCTACAGTAGAGGCTGGGGTTACGTTATGCATCCATTAGATGGAGCTGTGCTAAAGGGAATGCCAACAAAACAGTCAGGTCAGTCAAACTTTATTAATAGATTACAAACCAGCGTTCTGACAACTCCGTTCACTCCCAAAATGAATAAACAGCTGTTTTATTATTTTCCCCGAGGTAAAGTCAATGACGTGGTATTTCGTTTATCTTTTAACAACAGCAAGGTATAACATGTAGTGCAACATTTATACCACATAGTGGAGGGGAACTTTTCCTCGATTCAATAAACACGTAAAAAACAGTCTGATACTGTTACGGTAAATCAAACGTTAGTGCAATCACAATAGAGTAACACTCGAAATAGTGCAAAGCAATAATAGTATATCAATAACTCAATGTTGCTCAAACGTTAATGTCACACAACACAACACACAAAATAATGTAATGTAAAGCTCACTTTATTAAGTTACTCCTCATCCACGTATCCCTCGAATTCTTCTTCTTCAGTGTCCGAATTAAACAGTTGGGCGAATACGGCATTCAACATCCTACGTCTCGTCGAAGTCGTCATTAATGGAGTCAGTGTCGCTGCTGTTGTCTAGCAGTTCAGTGACAATTCCTGCCTTCCTGAAAGCTCGGACCACAGATGAGACTGATATATCAGCCCAGGCATTTACGATCTACTGGCAGAACGTGTGTTCGCCTTCTGTCATCCACTGTTCCCATCCACTGTTTGGGGTCCTTACATAAACACACAAATGGAAATGAAACGCCACGCCTCGCGCAGTCATATATCCCAGCATGCACCGCGCGCTTCTTCTTCTACGGGGGAAAATGAAGTTGGCGGCTGCTTACCGTAGTTGCGAGACCTCAATATTGGTCCATATATAAGGCGCACCGGATTATAAGGCGCACTGTCAGCTTTTGAGAAAATTGGAGGTTTTTAGGTGCGCCTTATAGTGCGGAAAATACGGTACATATACACACACAAGTACATGATATACAAAAAAATCAAATGTCAATAAATTCAAGTAGACCAGGGGTCACCAACGCGGTGGCCGCGGGCACCAGGTAGCCCGTAAGGACCAGATGAATCGCCCGCTGGCCTGTTCTAAAAATAGCTCAAATAGCAGCACTTACCAGTGAGCTGCCTCTATTTTTTAAATTGGATTTATTTACTAGCAAGCTGGTCTCGCTTTGCTCAACATTTTTAATTCTAAGAGAGACAAAACTCAAATAGAATTTGAAAATCCAAGAAAATATTTTAAAGACTTGGTCTTCACTAACTGACAAAGAAACAGATAACAGATTTGGTGTCCAGTTCAAAGTGTGACATGATTCATTTAAAAATTTGAGAGTTGACTTTTGTATTATACATGAGTTATTATTTGTACAAACATGGTGCAAAGTAATTCATGATTTGTTAAAAAAATGTCAGTGGCTAGCTAGTTAAAATTGGATATTGTGATTTCACAAGACTGTCTTAGAAGTGATCATTTGAAAATGTTCAATTTGAAAAATGTGCACTTAGAGAAAATATAAAAATAAAGTGTTGCATATTGATATTTATCTGTTTCTATATATATTTATTGTGAGAAATCATTAAGATGATCAGTGTTTCCACAAAGATAAATATAATTAATTATTAATAATAACAGAGTTAAAGGTAAATTGAGCAAATTGGCTATTTCTGGCAATTTATTTAAGTGTGTATCAAACTGGTAGCCCCTGCGATGAGGTGGAGACTTGTCTAGGGTGTACCCCGCCTTCCGCCCGATTGTAGCTGAGATAGGCTCCAGCGCCCCCCGCGTTCCCAAAGGGAATAAGCGGTAGAAAATGGATGGATGGAAACTGGTAGCCCTTCGCATTAATCAGTACCCAAGAAGTAGCTCTTGGTTTCAAAAAGGTTGGTGACCCCTGAAGTAGACTGTATCATATAGCGTTTGACCTAACTTGTAGTAAACTTTATTAAAGTTGTGTATAAACGAATATATAAAATGGCATGCAATTTTCATTCCATTATTGTTGACAGCAGCGACTTATGTTCAACGTTTACAAAAAAGTAAACAAATTCACGTGTGTCAGCCAGGAATCAAAATAAACATTCACAATACAGCACATAAACAACATTGACAGGTCTAGAACTGCTTAGTTTGGAGGGTAAACGATCAACTAATTTAGCACTCCATTTACACTATGAAATTAACCTACCTAAAGAATTTATATATATTTTTAAATGTTAGCATGTTAACATTAGCATGCATCAAGTACCAAGATGTGACTGAGGTGTATACCTACAAAATAAATGCAAAAATAAAAAGCTAGCGTACTAACAATGGCATGCCTACAGTTAGCATTAGTGAAATACCAAAATATATTGCACCGAGGTGTGTACCTGTTAAATTAGTTTAAAAAAAAATGCTAGCATGCTAATGTTGGCATGCTAAAATGCTAACTGTGACATGCGTCAAGTATCTCAAATTATATTACTCTGAGGGGTGTACCTGAAAAATGTGTTTTAAAATGTTAGCATGCATCAAGTACCAAAATATGACTGAGGTGTACAGCTACAAAATTTAAAAAAGCCAGCATACTAACTAGGGCTGCAACTAACAACTAATTTGATAATCGATTAATCTGTCGATTATTACTTCGATTAATCGATTAATAATCGGATAAAAGAGACAAACTACATTTCTATCCTTTCCAGTATTTTATTGAAGAAGAAAAAACAGCATACTGGCACCATACTTATTTTGATTATTGTTTCTCAGCTGTTTGTACATGTTGCCGTTTATAAATAAAGGTTTATAAAAAAAAATTAAATAAATAAAAAGTAGCCTCTGCGCATAGATCCAACAAATCGATGACTAAATTAATCGCCAACTATTTTTATAATCGATTTTGATCGATTTAATCGATTAGTTGTTGCAGCCCTAATACTAACATTAGCATGCTAACAGGTGTCATTCGTCAGGTAACAAAATATTTGACGCTGAGGTATAACCTGCAAAATTAGCAAAAAAAGCTATGCTAACGATAGTTAAAAAATGTGCGACGGGCCCCTGCAAAGCTGTAAATGAGGAGAAACTCCTTGTCAATGTTTTTAAACTCTTGAATCTTTGGTCTTCTCACAGGAACATCCACGCCATCTTTTGGCCAGAGCGCCGCCGCAGTTCCCTTCGGAAGCCCCGGAACACCGCTGCAGGGTTTCAACGCCGCTCCTTTCGGTAGGCCGCGACGACACCTTCATGCCCCGAACCAGGACATACCCTAACTCGTGTGTTTGCCTGTCAGGTTCCCCTGCGGCTCCTTCCTTCTCCATCGGGGCCGGCTCCAAGCCCAGCGGGACGCGGCAGAGGCTGCAGGCGCGCAGGCAACACAACAGGAAGAACATGAAGTGACCTTTTTAAGAGGACTGCGAGTCACCGCTGTGAGTTTTTTTTTATCGACGTTACGTTCCAAGCCACACTTTTTTTTCTTTGACGGTCAAGAACACTTTCCTGGGTGCGGCCTGACGACACGACGAGAGTCTAACAAAAGTCTTATCCAGGTGTTGAAAAGGCTTCAAACTGTTTATTTTTTTACGCTGGGACTGATTTGTACATTGAAGGGATGTTTGCGAGCGACAATGGAGGACGACTGTTTTTGCAAATTTAGATTATTTTTTTAATTAGCTGCCTGCCTCGTGTAAATTAACCGATTTTTGATTGCCAAGCAGAGATAATGTTTGTGATCTTCTTTCTTAACTGCAAACATTCCCGCTTCTTTTTCGTGTGTTTTTTTAAAGAGCTGCCATTAGCAGGTCAAAGAACCATTTCCAAAGATGGCAACACGTTGACTAATTGAATTGCGACAAGAACTTTTCATTAAAATTCAAAAAGTTGCAGTGATCTTTCTTGTTGTCAGACTACCTCCATTGAATCCCTAACCCTACAGGTTTTTGTCATTTTACGTCAAAATCAGCGACAATGATTCAGATTTTCAGAACAAATGGTGTCCTCAGTCAAAACATGTGATGCAGCGCCCATTGCTTTATGTTACTGTAATAAAATGGATGGATGTACACAAACAAACTGATTATTTTACTCTTGTGCTCCACCAACGTATCAACATTTTTAAGTAATAAACTCCCCCCCCACACACATAATTAGGAGTGTGAATTTTTGGGCACTTAACCCATACTTGCCAACACTCCCGGATTTTCCGGGAGACTCCCGAAATTCAGCGCCTCTCCCAAAAACCTCCCGGGACAAATTTTCTCCCGAAAATCTCCCGAAATTCAGGCGGAGCTGGAGGGGGCGTGGCCTCCAGCTCCGGACCTGAGTGACGTGATGACAGCCTGTTCTCACGTCCGCTTTCCCACCATATAAACAGCTAATGATCGAGGGCGAGTTCTTGGTTTCTTATGTGTGTTTATTGTTAGGCAGTTTCATTAACGTCCTCCCAGCGCGGTAACAACACACAACAACAGCAGTCAAGTTTTCGTCCCCCGTAAAGCAGTTCGTCTGTCGTAAACAGCAATGTTGTGACACTTTTAAACAGGACAATACTGCCATCTACTGTACATGCATATGTGACCCACCCATAATGTGTCACATTTTTGTGTTGATTTATTTATTTTATTTTGTGGTTTGAATTCGTTTTTGGAGCTGTCATTACAGATTTATCAGTATTCACATTGGTCAGTAGGGGGCAGTAGGACGTTTCTTCCCAATTGAATGCTATCACCTGCAGACCGGAAGTGTCCTGTCATTCTGATGAGCGCGACCAGTCTGTGAACAATTGAAACGTCCTGTGTGCTTTTTCCTCCTGTATAACAGGTTAGTTTTGGTGAATCAACTCACTGAATAATATCCATGTGATCTTTATAAGTTTAAGTACACATTCTGATGGTGGAGCCTAACTCTAAAGTGTTTGTGAGTTGTAGTTTGTATTTGTGAATGAATCCAGTGCACAGCTGCAGTAATCAATACAAAAAGGCGACGTGAGTGCGCAATGTTTATATAGGAACTTCTGATCCTAATTCAGACTCCCAAATTAGAGCTCCCGTTTTCTTATTGATTTTATAATGTATATTTGTATAATGTGTGTGTTCTGAAATAGTGACAGAGAATAGAACAAGGATGGACAATTCAACCCTTAACTCAACAATGAGTAGATGAGTGTTATGTGTGTGTAAATGTGTAAATAAATGAACACTGAAATTCAAGTATTTATTTTATTTATATATATATATGTATACATATATATATATAAATGATAAATGGGTTGTACTTGTATAGCGCTTTTCTACCTTCAAGGTACTCAAAGCGCTTTGACACTACTTCCACATTTACCCATTCACACACACATTCACACACTGATGGAGGGAGCTGCCATGCAAGGCGCTAACCAGCACCCATCAGGAGCAAGGGTGAAGTGTCTTGCTCAGGACACAACGGACATGACGAGGTTGGTACTAGGTGGGGATTGAACCAGGGACCCTCGGGTCGCGCACGGCCACTCTTCCACTGCGCCACGCATATATATATATGTAATTTTATATATATATATATATATATGTAATTATATATATATATATATATATATATATATATATATATATATATATATATAGCTAGAATTCACTGAAAGTCAAGTATTTCTTATATATATATATCTTAACCCCCCCCCCCCCCCCCCCACCTCCTGAAATCGGAGGTCTCAAGGTTGGCAAGTATGACTTAACCATTCGATCCGAATCTTAGGGTGGCGGGCTATTTTACTCAGAATCGATTCAACGCGATTCTCGCAATATATCATTTGGTATCGTAATTACAAGAAACTTTTTCAATACAGGTTAGAACGCTCTTTCAGGCTTAAAGGGGAACATTATCACAATTTCAGAAGGGCTAAAACCATTAAAAATCAGTTCCCAGTGGCTTAATTTAATTTTTCGAAGTTTTTTTAAAAATTTTACCCATCACGCAATATCCCTAAAAAAAGCTTCAAAGTGCCTGATTTTAACCATCGTTATATACACCCGTCCATTTTCCTGTGACGTCACACAGTGATGCCAATACAAACAAAAATGGCAGATAGAACAGCAAGTTATAGCGACATTAGCTCGGATTCAGACTCGGATTTCAGCGGCTTAAGCGACTCAACAGATTACGTATTGAAACGGATGGTTGTAGTGTGGAGGCAGGTAGCGAAAACGAAATTGAAGAAGAAACTGAAGCTATTGAGCCATATCGGTTTGAACCGTATGCAAGCGAAACCGACGAAAACGACACGACAGCCAGCGACACGGGAGAAAGGGAGGACGAATTCGGCGATCGCCTTCTAACCAACGATTGGTATGTGTTTGTTTGGCATTAAAGGAAACTAACAACTATGAACTAGGTTTACAGCATATGAAATACATTTGGCAACAACATGCACTTTGAGAGTGCAGACAGCCCATTTCAGGTGCGCTAAGAACATATATTTTTCCACGATTTCAGCACTCAGGTTAACCATACCTAAATAGACACAAAATACTGCATTACACAAGACTACCCGAATGTACTCGAATGATTGAAAAAAATAAATGTTTTTAAGCTAAATTATTGGTAAACACAGTTTATGTATAATAATTTGTGTAAAACCGCGAGTAATGAATAAAGTTTTCATCAATTAATATATTCTGTAGACATACCCTCATCCACTCTCTTTTCCTGAAAGCTGATCTGTCCAGTTTTGGAGTTGATGTCAGCATCTGCTTTGAGTGTCGCAGGATATCCACACATTCTTGCCATCTCTGTCGTAGCATAGCTTTCGTCGGTAAAGTGTGCGGAACAAACGACGGACCATTTTCGTCGGCTTTCCCCACAGCCTCGTATTTTGAACAAATTTTGTCCAATTTCTTGCCACTTTCGCATCTTTGGGCCACTGGTGCAACTTGAATCCGTCCCTGTTCGTGTTGTTACACCCTCCGACAACACACCGACGAAAGTGAGAAAATGGCGGATTGCTTCCCGATGTGACGTCACAACGTGACGTCATCGCTCCGAGAGCGAATAATAGAAAGGCGTTTAATTCGCCAAAATTCACCCATTTAGAGTTCGGAAATGGTCTTTTTTCTGCAACATCAAGGTATATATTGACGCTTACATAGGTCTGGTGATAATGTTCCCCTTTAAAAATTGGTCCTATTAAAACAAGTATGTATTTTTTTTAATAGATTTTTGAAAATTAGGAATCGATTTAGAATCGGGTTGAATAAGAACTGCGATTCTGATGTGAATCAATTTTGTGTGCATTTTAATAATTAGATAAGAAACAAATGGGCTTGAGCCTTTTAAAATAAAATGTTAACTTGTTGGGCCTGAGCCTTTAAAATAAAATTTTGTTAACTTGTTTTTAGGGCCTGAGCTTTTTAAAAGAACATTTTGTTAACTTGTTTTTAGGGCCTGAGCCTTTAAAAGAACATTTTGTTAACCTGTTTGTAGAGCCTGAGCCTTTAAAAGAAAGTTTTGTTAACTTGTTTTTAGGGCCTGAGCCTTTAAAATAAAATTTTGTTAACTTGTTTGGGCCTGAGCTTTTTAAAAGAACATTTTGTTAACTTGTTTTTAGGGCCTGAGCCTTTAAAAGAACATTTTGTTAACTTGTTTGTAGAGCCTGAGCCTTTTAAAATAAAATTTTGTTAACTTGTTTTTAGGGCCTGAGCCTTTAAAATAAAATTTTGTTAACTTGTTTTTAGGGCCTGAGCTTTTTAAAAGAACATTTTGTTAACTTGTTTTTAGGGCCTGAGCCTTTAAAAGAACATTTTGTTAACCTGTTTGTAGAGCCTGAGCCTTTAAAAGAAAGTTTTGTTAACTTGTTTTTAGGGCCTGAGCCTTTAAAATAAAATTTTGTTAACTTGTTTGGGCCTGAGCTTTTTAAAAGAACATTTTGTTAACTTGTTTTTTGGGCCTGAGCCTTTAAAAGAACATTTTGTTAACTTGTTTGTAGAGCCTGAGCCTTTAAAATAAAATTGTGTTAACTTGTTTTTAGGGCCTGAGCCTTTAAAAGAAAATGTTAACTTGTTTTTAAGGCCTGAGCCTTTAAAATTAAATTTTGTTAACTTGTTTTTAGGGCCTGAGCTTTTTAAAAGAACATTTTGTTAACTTGTTTTTAGGGCCTGAGCTTTTTAAAAGAAAATGTTGTTAACTTGTTTTTAGGGCCTGAGCCTTTAAAATAAAACTTTAACTTGTTTTTAGGGCCCGAGTCTTTACAATAAAATTTTGTTAACTTATTATTAGGGCCTGAGCCTTTAAAACCGGGGTGTCAAACAAATTTTAGATCGGGGGCCACTTGGAGAAAAATCTACTCCCAAGTGGGCCGGACTGGTAAAATCACGGCACGATAACGTAAAAATAAAGACAACATCAGATTGTTTTCTTTGTTTAGAAATAGAACAAGCACATTCTGAAAATTTACAAATCATAATGTTGTTGGTTTTTTTTACACTTACATGTTGCGGTTAATAGTTTTCTATCTTTATTTGTCGTTATTTATATTTTCTGAATACATAATGTGATAATGTTCATCAGTCAAATCATTGGTGTTCATTTTCAATCAATCAAGATAAGAAAATTATACCAAAATCAAATTACAATATGTTATTTATGTAGTTTGATCATTTTCCTCGACTGGTGCACTAACATGTGGTTTATTTGGTACATATGTAGCATCATCTACGAAGATACAAAGAATTGCTATTGTGACATCTAGTGGACACCTTTAGAACAGCAGTTTTTTTCATTCAAAAACTTAAGGTTAATTTTTATACTTAGCAAACTCATCCCGCGGGCCGGATAAAACCTGTTTGGGCCGTACGTTTGACACCCCTGCTTCAAAAGAAACGTTTGTTAACTTATTAGGGCCCGAGCCTTTAAAATACAATTTAGTTAACTTATTATTAGGGCTAGAGCCTTAAAAAGAAACATTTGTTAACTTATTCGGGCCTGAGCCTTTGAAATAAACTGATCATTTTGATGTTACAACCCCTTTAAAAATCTATCTCAGAGACATAGATTGATGGGGAAAAAAGGAATAGAACTTGAACTACAAAGTGGTGAATAACTTGTCATTTGCTATTGACAATATTTCAGAATGTATCACCATTGAAATATGTCATGGAAAAAGCAAAACCGTACTGATCAGCTGTATATACAGATCACCTAAGTCAAACGTTGATACGTTAGAGAACTGGATCAAGGCAACCTTCACTGACATCGGTCAAAAAGTACGTTTCTTATGCGGTGACTTTAACATCTATATATGTATATTATATATATATATATATATACAGATGTATGTGTATATATACATGTATATATATATAGAAGTGTGTGTGTGTATATATATATATATATATATATATATATATATATATATATATATACACACTTCAGTGTGAGGCGGGGCCTCACGTGCCAACATGGAAAGAAAAAAAATGTATTAAATTGTTATATGTATCCAGTGATTATACTATAAAGTTATTTTCCATTTAACTTCACCAGTTTTAGATTATTTTTATTCAAAATCGCTGAATTTTCACATTTGCCGTTCAAATACTGAGAAGAGACTTGCGGTGAGTCAGCAGCCGGTTGAGGCACGTCACTCAATTGTGCCTCACCATGGATTGCGCAATGACTCGGCTAACTGCTGGCCTGCTGTGCAGTGAGACCGTATTGCTATATGAACGATATTATACATTTCCATAGTTTAGTTAGCTGAGGTATATAATGTACAGTGTATTTTGTCAACAACTGTATGTGTGTAACGTATTTCTTGTGCTGAAGACGCACTGTGTGAGGCTCGCAGTAATCCCGCCTCCTTTGTCTTGCGACTACTCGGCTGCAGAATAAGTGACAACAAGCAGCAACAGTTAGCAGCGATCGTTTAGTTTTTCCTCTTGCCCGGACTTTTAACATGGAGGATTACATATCTAAAATAAAACAGTTTACTAAACTGGACTTTCAATCGAAGCAGGAGGTAATACTTAAAGGAAGATCTCCATCGAGACAGAGAGACATTTAAAACTGAAGAAAGATAAGGAAGACTTCTATAAACAAGTTATCAATGCTTTTGTTCAGAAGGAGCAGCGCATGGACTTCATTTATAAGTAAAGGTAAGACCATAATAACGTTTTTTTTAATTAAATGTGCTTTTTTGTGTGCTACAGTTTGTATGTGTAAAGTTAAAGTTAAGTTAAAGTACCAATGATTGTCACACACACACTAGGTGTGGTGAAATGTGTCCTCTGCATTTGACCCATCCCCTTGCTCACCCCCTGGGATGTGAGGGGAGCAGTGGGCAGCAGCAGCGGCGCCGCGCCCGGGAATCATTTTTGGTGATTTAACCCCCAATTCCAACCCTTGATGCTGAGTGCTAAGCAGGGAAGAATGCTGGTACGAGCTTTTAAACATAACCCGTTAACTGCTGCCAATCAAATGGTGAATAAGATACTCTTTAGGGTTCATATGTTTGTAAATCTGACTGTGATGTATATGTATATACAGGTAAAAGCCAGTAAATTAGAATATTTTGAAAAACTTGATTTATTTCAGTAATTGCATTCAAAAGGTGTAACTTGTACATTATATTTATTCATTGCACACAGACTGATGCATTCAAATGTTTATTTCATTTAATTTTGATGATTTGAAGTGGCAACAAATGAAAATCCAAAATTCCGTGTGTCACAAAATTAGAATATTACTTAAGGCTAATACAAAAAAGGGATTTTTAGAAATGTTGGCCAACTGAAAAGTATGAAAATGAAAAATATGAGCATGTACAATACTCAATACTTGGTTGGAGCTCCTTTTGCCTCAATTACTGCGTTAATGCGGCGTGGCATGGAGTCGATGAGTTTCTGGCACTGCTCAGGTGTTATGAGAGCCCAGGTTGCTCTGATAGTGGCCTTCAACTCTTCTGCGTTTTTGGGTCTGGCATTCTGCATCTTCCTTTTCACAATACCCCACAGATTTTCTATGGGGCTAAGGTCAGGGGAGTTGGCGGGCCAATTTAGAACAGAAATACCATGGTCCGTAAACCAGGCACGGGTAGATTATGCGCTGTGTGCAGGCGCCAAGTCCTGTTGGAACTTGAAATCTCCATCTCCATAGAGCAGGTCAGCAGCAGGAAGCATGAAGTGCTCTAAAACTTGCTGGTAGACGGCTGCGTTGACCCTGGATCTCAGGAAACAGAGTGAACCGACACCAGCAGATGACATGGCACCCCAAACCATCACCCAACCATGCAAATTTTGCATTTCCTTTGGAAATCGAGGTCCCAGAGTCTGGAGGAAGACAGGAGAGGCACAGGATCCACGTTGCCTGAAGTCTAGTGTAAAGTTTCCACCATCAGTGATGGTTTGGGGTGCCATGTCATCTGCTGGTGTCGGTCCACTCTGTTTCCTGAGATCCAGGGTCAACGCAGCCGTCTACCAGCAAGTTTTAGAGCACTTCATGCTTCCTGCTGCTGACCTGCTCTATGGAGATGGAGATTTCAAGTTCCAACAGGACTTGGCGCCTGCACACAGCGCAAAATCTACCCGTGCCTGGTTTACGGACCATGGTATTTCTGTTCTAAATTGGCCCGCCAACTCCCCTGACCTTAGCCCCATAGAAAATCTGTGGGGTATTGTGAAAAGGAAGATGCAGAATGCCAGACCCAAAAACGCAGAAGAGTTGAAGGCCACTATCAGAGCAACCTGGGCTCTCATAACACCTGAGCAGTGCCAGAAACTCATCGACTCCATGCCACACCGCATTAACGCAGTAATTGAGGCAAAAGGAGCTCCAACCAAGTATTGAGTATTGTACATGCTCATATTTTTCATTTTCATACTTTTCAGTTGGCCAACATTTCTAAAAATCCCTTTTTTGTATTAGCCTTAAGTAATATTCTAATTTTGTGACACACGGAATTTTGGATTTTCATTTGTTGCCACTTCAAATCATCAAAATTAAATGAAATAAACATTTGAATGCATAAGTCTGTGTGCAATGAATAAATATAATGTACAAGTTACACCTTTTGAATGCAATTACTGAAATAAATCAAGTTTTTCAAAATATTCTAATTTCCTGGCTTTTACCTGTATATATATATACACAGTATATATATATATATACACATCTATATATATATATATATATATATATATATATGTGTATATATATATATATATATATATATATATATATACTGTATATATATATACATATCTATCTATATATATAGATAGATGTGTGTATATATATATATATATATATATATATATATATATATATATATATATATATATATATACACACACATAATGTTAGGTAAGGAAAAGTTACAGAGGCTATTTCATCCCTACAAGCCTGTTTTGCAGGTTTCCCTGCTCTTCAGGGGATTTTAAAATCACCTGCTGCCATTCAGTCGGCTTTCGGTCCTCGACCAAATTTTTTTGCACAATGCGGCCCCCAGAAATAATCACAAAAGTACACTTCAGTCACTAACTGTGTTACAGAAAAAGGTTATAATTATAAATAAACAATAACAAACCCTTTAATTATTGAATCCAAAATATTGAAATTCACACAACTTGGTGTGTTTTCAAACAGCTAAAATTATGTACAAAGCAAACTATGACCCAAGAATGTACAACTATTATTTTCAACATAGGAGGAGAATTATAACCTCAGAGAAAAATGCAACATTTGTATGCACGTACAACACTTGAGACCTTGAGCATGTCAGTATGTAGAATTAAATGATGGAATGGATTAGGAAAGAAACATTGTACTAACTTGAAAACTTTTCTTTGCAGCACAAATGATTGGGACAAGCTTTGGGAGATTTGGACACTTCACACAAGTAAACCCATCCTACTGTATTTGAGTATCTAATAATAGAAAAGTGCGATATAAAATCTAATCCATTATTATTATTATTATTATCATACTGCAGATGAGCTACTCATTATTTGCCGTGCAGTTATCCGCCGGGCCTGCAGGTGGCGACACAGCTAACCGTCCTTAAAGAGCTCGTTGGCGGCTGGAATCAAATTACGTGGCAGAAAGAAAGTGCAGAGAGATGGAGATGGTCGCCTTGGTCGCGTTGACTTTGTTGCTGGGCGCTCTGGTGGTTTTGGTGGCCTTCGCCGTGGGGAAAAGGAAAGAAGAACTACGAGAGGAAGCGGAGCAGACGAGCGAGAGTGCCGGTACGAGCCATGCTATTGCTAGCTCGGCTAGCTAGCTGTTGTTGTGACGCTAGCTTGTTGGAATATGCCCGTCAAATACATAAAAGTATTTCGAGTGATTTTAACCATATTAATTAACTTTGACTAACTAACAAGACGAAGTAACATAAAACTGTCGTTTTGGGGGAATCGTTGCAAAATTCAAATAATAAATTCCAGATTGTTTTCATACAACACAGATGATATCGATTTAAAGGCCGATACTAGCGTTTTTGATTGATTGAAACTTTTATTAGTAGATTGCACAGTACAGTACATATTCCGTACAATTGACCACTAAATGGTAACACCCCAATAAGCTTTTCAACTTGTTTAAGTCGGGGTCCACGTTAATCAATTCATGATACAAACATATACTATCAGCATAATACTGTCCAATATATACTATCAGCATAATACAGTCAAATATATACTATCAGCATAATACAGTCAAATATATACTATCAGCATAATACAGTCATCACACAAGTTAATCATCAGAGTATATACATTGAATTATTTACAATCCGGGGGTGGGATATGTGTGTGTGTGTGTGGGGGGGGGGGGGGTTTGATATCAGCACTTGTCATCAACAATTGCATCATCTGAGAAATGGACATTGAAACAGTGTAGGTCTGTCTTGGTAGGATATGTACAGCGAGCAGAGAACATAGTGAATTCAGAAAGCACAAGAACAAGTATATACATTTGATTATTTACAATCCGGGGAGGTGGGATGTGGTGGGGGGAGGGTGTTAGTCTAGAGTTGTAGTTGACTGGAGGTGTTCTTTTAGTGCGGTTTTGAAGGAGGATAGAGATGCACTTTCTTTTACACCTGTTGGGAGTGCATTCCATATGGATGTGGCATATAAGGAGAATGAGTTAAGACCTGGGCAGCACGGTGGAAGAGGGGTTAGTGCATCTGCCTCACAATACGAAGGTCCTGAGTAGTCTTGGGTTTCTGTGTGGAGTTTGCATGTTCTCCCCGTGACTGCGTGGGTTCCCTCCGGGTACTCCGGCTTCCTCCCACCTCTAAAGACATGCACCTGGGGATAGATTAATTGGCAACACTAAATTGGCCCTAGTGTGTGAATGTGAGTGTGAATGTTGTCTTGTCTATCTGTGTTGGCCATGCGATGAGGTGGCGACTTGTCCAGGGTGTACCCCGCCTTCCGCCCGATTGTAGCTGAAATAGGCTCCAGCGCCCCCCGCGACCCCAAAGGGAATAAGCGGTAGAAAATGGATGGATGGATGGATGGAGTTAAGACCTTTGTTAGATCGGAATCTGGGTTTAACATGGTTTGTGGAGCTCCCCCTGGTGTTGTGGTTATGGCGGTCATTTACGTTATGGAAGTAGTTTGACATGTACTTCGGTATCAGGGAGGTGTAGTGGATTTTATAGACTAGGCTCAGTGCAAGTTGTTTTACTCTGTCCTCCACCCTGAGCCAGCCCACTTTGGAGAAGTGGGTAGGAGTGAAGTGGGATCTGGGGTGGAGGTCTAGAAGTAACCTGACTAGCTTGTTCTGGGATGTTTGGAGTCTAGATTTCAATCAATCAATCAATGTTTATTTATATAGCCCAAAATCACAAGCCACAACGACATCCTCGGTACAAAGCCCACATAAGGGCAAGGAAAAACACACCCCAGTGGGACGTCGGTGTGAATGACGACGAGAAACCTTGGGAGAGGACCGCATATGTGGGTAACCCCCCCCCCCTCTAAAGGAGACCGAATGCAATGGATGTCGAGTGGGTCTGACATAATATTGTGAGAGTCCAGTCCATAGTGGATCCAACATAATAGTAAGAGTCCAGTCCATAGTGGGGCCAGCAGGACACCATCCCGAGCGGAGACGGGTAGGCAGCGCAGAGATGTTCCCAGCCGTTGCACAGGCGAGCGGTCCACACCGGGTCCCGACTCTGGACAGCCAGCACTTCATCCATGGCCACCGGGCCTGTGCCCCCCCCCCCGCCCCCCCTCCACAAGTAAGAGGGGAGCAGAGGAGAAAAGAAAAGAAACGGCAGATCAACTGGTCTAAAAGGGGGGTCTATTTAAAGGCTAGAGTATACAAATGAGTTTTAAGATGGGACTTAAATGCTTCTACTGAGGTAGCATCTCTAATTGTTACCAGGAGGGCATTCCATAGTACTGGAGCCCGAATAGAAAACGCTGTATAGCCCGCAGACTTTTTTTGGGCTCTGGGAATCACTAATAAGCCGGAGTTCTTTGAACGCAGATTTCTTGCCGGGACATATGGTACAATACAATCGACAAGATAGGACGGAGCTAGACCGTGTAGTATTTTATACGTAAGTACCGTAGTAAAACCTTAAAGTCGCATCTTAAGTGCACAGGAAGCCAGTGCAGGTGAGCCAGTATAGGCGTAATATGATCAAACTTTCTTGTTCTTGTCAAAAGTCTAGCAGCCGCATTTTGTACCAATTGTAATCTTTTAATGCTAGACATAGGGAGACCCGAAAATAATACGTTACAGTAGTCGAGACGTAACGAACGCATGAATAATGATCTCAGCGTCGCTAGTGGATAAAATAGAACGAATTTTAGCGATATTACGGAGATGAAAGAAGGCCGTTTTAGTAACACTCTTAATGTGTGATTCAAACGAGAGAGTTGGGTCGAAGATAATACCCAGATTCTTTACTGATTCGCCTTGTGTAATTGTTTGGTTGTCAAATGTTAAGGTGGTATTATTAAATACATGTCGGTGTTTAGCAGGACCGATAATCAGCATTTTCGTTTTCTTGGCGTTGAGTTGCAAGAAGTTAGCGGACATCCATTGTTTAATTTCATTAAGACACGCCTCTATCTGATTACAATCCGGCGTGTTGGTCAGCTTTAGGGGCATGTAGAGTTGGGTGTCATCAGCAGGATGTGGCATAGAAGGAGAATAGTTAAGACCTTTGTTAGATCGGAATCTGGGTTTAACATGGTTTGTGGAGCTCCCCCTGGTGTTGTGGTTATGGCGGTCATTTACGTTATGGAAGTAGTTTGACATGTACTTCGGTATCAGGGAGGTGTAGTGGATTTTATAGACTAGGCTCAGTGCAAGTTGTTTTACTCTGTCCTCCACCCTGAGCCAGCCCACTTTGGAGAAGTGCGTAGGGGTGGAGGTCTAGAAGTAACTTGACTAGCTTGTTATGGGATGTTTGGAGTCTAGATTTGAGGGTTTTGGAGGTGCTAGGGTACCAGGAGGTGCATGCGTAATCGAAAAAGGGTTGAATGAGAGTTCCCGCTAGAATCTTCATGGGGCTTTTGTTGACCAGAGTGGAGATTCTGTAGAGAAATGTCGTTCGTCGGTTGACCTTTTTGATTACCTTCGTTGCCATTTTGTCACAGGAAAGATTAGCCTCTAGAATGGAACCTAGGTAGGTGACCTAATCTTTCCTGGTGATAACAATGTCACCCACTTTTATAGTGAAGTCACTGACTTTCTTAAGGTTGATTTGGGACCCAAATAGGATGGATTCCGTTTTACCTAAGTGTATGGATAGTTTAGGTGCAAATACTACGGAGTTCAGCACTGAGGATTTTTTCCACCTGTGAAGCGTACAGTGTAACGATATTTTTGGTCACTTTCACCAGTATAATGTTTTTTTTGTTGATGTGGTGTTCATATTTGTATATTGTTTGGACTTTATTGATCCATAAGGGACATTGTTTGACACACAGTAGCTTGATCATAAAACGATGACATTTCAGTTGGTTGCAGTGCAGGCTCCAAAAGTCCACAAAGAACAAGGCACAAACTTATAGAAACAAGAGGGAAACACTAAAGAACACAAAGGACAGAGACATTATGTTGTTTTCCTGGTGCAAATATTTGTCTGTCATCTACAACTTTTATGTCTGCTGTTCTAATTAGTTTGAAGTTCATATTTGATATCATTGTCAGCTAGATTTCCATGTTAAATGGGTTATACTTGTATAGCGCGTTACTACCTTCAAAGTACTCAAAGTGCTTTGACACTATTTCCACATTCACCCATTCGCACAAACCTTCACACACTGATGGCGCTAACTACGACCCATCAGGAGCAAGGGTGAAGTGTATTGCTCAAGGACACAACGGACGTGACTCGGTTGGTAGAAGCTGGGGATCGGACCAAGAACCCTCAGGTTGCTGGCACGGCCACTCCCAACCGCGCAACGCCGTCCAGTTGCAGTGCAAAAGTCCACAAAGAACAAGGAAAAAACTTGTGGAAACATTAAAGAACACAAAGGAAAGACATTATGTTGATATCCTGGTACAAAAATGTGTCTGTCATCTACAATTCTTATCTCTGGCGTTGTTTTAATGTGTTTGAAGTTCATATGTTATCTCATTGTCAGCTAGACAATGTTGCTAAATGTTGTTGGGTTTGTGACAATGCATATATTTTTATGTGTTATTTCTTTATCCATAGCCATGTTTACAGCTGCTAATATTTTCCCATATGTACACCTTGGGATTTTACCTTATGTTCGTTAGTAAACTCTGCGTTTCACCTTGAAGGCGCTGGAATTTCTACCAGGAGTATGAAGTACTCCCTTTCTGTGGAGAAAACCTTATCTGTTTAGAACAAAAGCTGTATTTCTTTCTGGGCGGAAGGGGTTGTTTTTGCTGTACATAAGCTGACTTTTAGTTTGAGTTTAGACCGCTTCTTGATGCTGCTATTATCGCATTGTAAGTCCTGGTCTTCTAAAGCTTTAGGAAAACTTGGCCAAGTCCTATTCTGTCTCGAAGGTGGCGTCGCCTGGGACAGGCGGACGGACGGGGAAGGGGGTGGTGAAGAAGCCTACAATTTTTGGTTGTGTTTTCCGCTCCATTTGCTGAATGGCAATAAGCGATATATATCTCAATATTTTTTCCGTAAAGTAAAAACAAGACACGAAACAGTCCTCGTTACCTGAGATACTAAGTATGTCATTATTATGACTTAGTAAGTCAATATTTTGACTTAGTAATTTACAAAGTCAAAATAATGACTTACTAAGTCAAATTAATGACTTACTATAAGTAAGCGTTTGGAAAAAAAAGAGTTAAAAGTGGGGCCACATGCTGACATGCTCAACTCATCATGCTTAATTTATTTCAGCATTTGGGAAGCCTGTAGTTGATTTTTATTATGTAAATGTTATATTTTTTAAAACGTGTGACAGCAAGGACCCTGCCATTTAAAACTAGGCTGCTACATTACTAATGATTAATGTAACTATAGCTGAAAAAATAGTACAATAGCAATAGGAGAGACTATTCATCCCTGAACACCATGGAGTTCATGTAGGCTTTATGATGCAGTTAAATTATTATATCAACTATCAGAGACAGCGTCAGGAATTTTCATTTAACATAATGTCGTTTTTTGCTGCTTCAACACAGCTCAATCCACACAGAAAAAGGTAAAGTGAAATAACTTGGTTGTTAACTGTAGGTCAATAATGCTTGTCTTTCTCTCAGACAGACAGGGCTTTGCTGTCCATTTCATGTTGGACACACACACCTGCGCACGCACACACACCGCACAGTGAGCTAACTTTACCCTAAAAGCTAATTAACCTTCACCTCAAGGACTGCGAGCGAGCTGAGCTGCCGCTTATGTTTCTAGAACGTCAACAGGCTCATAGATATGTTACTAGTAGTTGACTTGGAAGTGTTTATTATAATTTGGGGAGAGTCTGTTGCCTTATGCTTACCTGCTGAACACCTTTCTGCTCTCCCCACCATCTCTCCTCTCTGCCTGCCTGTGCCGTAAGCACTGACTCCATGCGCTCCGAATACGCACTGCTCATTGGCTGTTACCGCTCTGCGTGTAACCAATCAGATGGTTCTGTGGGTGGGACAATGCTGGGGTGCACCAGCAGCACAGCAGAGAGAGTACTGACAGCACTTTGGAAACATTGTTGTTGTTTAAATGTGCTATATAAATAAAGTGGATTGGATTGGATTGGGGCAGAACGAAAGCGGAGCAGCTTGCTAAGAAGTTAGTTTAGGCGGCCGCCTTAACAACAAAGCGCTGCGGGAAACCCTGATACAGTATATGTCATCCAAAAGAACTTGGGATTGACCAGTGTGTTTTATTACCCGAGAGGAAGACTGGTCAAACGCAACAGGTTCCAACATTTAGTGATATCAAGATTTTGTATGCTGTTGAGCCTAAAACAGATTTATTCATCAAGTTTAATAATATTATATTGTTTTTAATGTTAACAAATAGCACCAAAGACGCCATAATGTTGTCATCCGTGTGGAACAATGCACTAAGCTTTTAGTTTCTGCTATGGAAATCGACAGCGAAAAGACGGTGGATTGGACCAACAATCACTATTTATTACTAGAACTTAATATGACGTTAGTTTATTTACACAATCAGGTCTTCGTAGTTACAGTATATTTAGGCATATCAACTACAACTTAAGAACACAAACAAACTAATAGACTTAGACTTAGACAAAATGTATTGTTCCACAAGGGAAATTATTCCACACAGTAGCTCAATTACAAAGGATGGAAAGTGTAAGGATGGAAAGGATAATGCAGGTATAAAGTAGACTAAAAATGTACCATAGTAGCATAAAAATATGCTATAATAGCAATATAACATGTGTAATATTTACATATTTTATATACAGTATATAATGTATACTGATATTTATTTTTATATAATATATAAAATATATAACAAATCCCAATTATCATGAACAATATTACAGTATATGTAACAGCTGTAGCCAAAAAAAAAGGGCAGCATAAAATAGAGCAGGGGTGCTCACACTTTTTCTGCAGGCAAGCTACTTTTCAATTGATCAAGTCGTGGGGACCTACCTCTTTCATATATATAATTTACATTTACTTATTTATGAAATATATGTTTTTGTTAACAAGTTAAAGGTGTTTAATGATAATGCAAGCATGTTTAACACATATAGTTAATAAATTAAAGGTGGTTAATGATAATACAAGTATGTTTAATACATATAGTTAATATTGTTAATAAGTTAAAGGTGTTTAAAGATAATACAAGCATGTTTAACACATATAGTTAATATTGTTAACAACTTAAAGGTGGTTAAAGATAATACAAGCATGTTTAACACATATAGTTACTATTGTTAACAAGTTAAAGGTGTTTGTTTAAAGATAACACAAGCATGTTTAACACATATAGATTCCTTTCTTTCATGAAGACAAGAATATAAGTTGGTGTATTACCTGATTCTGATGACTTGCATTGATTGGAATGCTGATAACGTCCGCATTTTCGAATGGAGGAGGAAAAAAGTCCTCCTTTCTGTCCAATACCACATGAAAGTGGTTGGTTTTTGGCATCTTATTTGTCCAGCTTCCGTACTCCTTTGTATACACTTTACAAGAAATACATTGTCGGCAAACTCCGTAGCTTGCTAGCTTGTGCACGCCAGCTTTCTGAGACTCTTATTTTGTTAGCGCAACTGTGCAACTGTGCAGTCGGTCTTTGGAGTTTTGACGACAGGTACGGCGCCAGAGTCTGTTGAAATAAAGTGTTTCTCGCCTTCCAGTCGGTAATTTTAATGAGCTGGCAGCAGCCAGCGTCATCTCAGAAGACCCTCGGGTGCTGTGAATGTCAATCAAGTGACGTCATAGTGAAGATTTATGATCGCTCATTTTTAGGACTATTTTTTTAATGCCTGGCTGGTGATCGACTGACACACCCTCCGCGATCGACCTGTAGCTCGCGATCGACGTAATGAGCACCCCTGAAATAGAGAGTAGATCCAGCAGAAAATATACGGTAGCTAACATGTCAGGTGTCGGGTAATAGACAGATATCATCTATTGCTGTATGGCGAGTGATTATACAGCTGGATGGAGTGCGGAATGAAGGAGTTCTTGAATCAAACAGTGTGGGAACGAAGCTAAAGGAGCCTGTTGGATTACGAGCGCCGCTGACCCTCGATTGTCTGGTGAAGTGGGTGGGTAGGATTGTCCAAGATGGCGAGCAGTTTCTCCAGTGTCCTCCTGTCCCTCACTGACACAAACGCCTCCAACTGCGTGCCAATAGTTTGGCCGGCTTTCCGGATCAGTTTGTCAATCCGGTTTAAGTCCCTTTTGATGAGGATGCTCCCCCAACAAACCACTACAAAGTACAGGGCACTGGCCACAACAGACTGAAAAAAGATCTCCAACAGCTTGCTGCCACTCGAAAGACTTTTATGTATAGTTCTGGTCTCAAATATTTTGTCCTTTCTTTATGCTTAGTTCTGCTCTCAAACACGTACTATTTTGGAAAGAATAAACTCGATTGCAGCACAGAAAATTTGTCAAACAAATCAAATACTCACACAAACATTTGCTTTGACCAAGTTATCGCCGCCGACACAAGCATGGTCGGACTGTATTCCACAAGATAATTAAAGGGGAACATTATCACAATTTCAGAATGGTTAAAACCATTAAAAATCAGTTCCCAGTGGCTTATTATATTTTTCGAAGTTTTTTTCAAAATTTTACCCATCACGCAATATCCCTAAAAAAGCTTCAAAGTGCCTGATTTTAACCATCGTTATAAACACCCGTCCATTTTCCTGTGACGTCACAGAGTGAAGCCAACACAAACAAACATGGCGGAAAGAACAGCAAGCTATAGCGACATTAGCTCGGATTCAGACTCGGATTTCAGCGGCTTAAGCGATTCAACAGATTACGAATGTATTGAAACGGATGGTTGTAGTGTGGAGGCAGGTAGCGAAAACGAAATTGAAGAAGAAACTGAAGCTATTGAGCCATATCGGTTTGAACCGTATGCAAGCGAAACCGACGAAAACGACACGACAGCCAGCGACACGGGAGAAAGCGAGGACGAATTCGGCGATCGCCTTCTAACCAACGATTGGTATGTGTTTGTTTGGCATTAAAGGAAACTAACAACTATGAACTAGGTTTACAGCATATGAAATACATTTGGCAACAACATGCACTTTGAGAGTGCAGACAGCCCAATTTTCATCAATTAATATATTCTGTAGACATACCCTCATCCGCGCTCTTTTCCTGAAAGCTGATCTGTCCAGTTTAAGGGACGGTGTGAGCCAAGACATCCAGGGGGTTTAGCTCGCTCGTCTGCGGGAACAAACTGCCGCCATTGCTTGCCGTGCTACTGAGGTCCTTTGTCCCTGAATTGCTCACACACTCCGGCAGATTCAATGGGGGTCTGGCGGCAGATTTCTTTGACTTTATCGTTGGAAATGCATCTGCTTCTAGTGTCGCAGGATATGCACACATTCTTGCCATCTCTGTCGTAGCATAGCTTTCGTCGGTAAAGTGTGCGGAAAAAACGTCCAATTTCTTGCCACTTTCGCATCTTTGGGCCACTGGTGCAACTTGAATCCGTCCCTGTTCGTGTTGTTACACCCTCCGACAACACACCGACGAGGCATGATGTCTTCAAGGTACGGAAAACAGTCGAAAAAACGGAAAATAACAGAGCTGATTTGACTCGGTGTTTGAGAAAATGGCGGATTGCTTCCCGATGTGGTGACGTCATCGCTCCGAGAGCGAATATTAGAAAGGCGTTTAATTCGCCAAAATTCACCCATTTAGAGTTCGGAAATCGGTTAAAAAAAAAGAAGGTCTTTTTTCTGCAACATCAAGGTATATATTGACGCTTACATAGGTCTGGTGATAATGTTCCCCTTTAAAGTGATTGACGCACTTTCGGTTTCCCTGACTTTATTCCGTTTATGAACAACTTCTGTCAGGTCTCTGTTAAAACGTAGTTCCTATCTAATTTTGAAGGCTTGGAACAGCACAGCAAAGGGGCTTATTTTTTGTGCTCAAACTCTTCATTTACTAACTTAACATGTCTCTCACTTGATTTAACGCTACGCTCAAACTTGTTGACCCTCATGTGATGAAACAAGCGTGATGTCATAGGCAAGAGGTACCTGTTTTTGTGTGTTTGGGATCTGCATAAATCCTGAAAAACTTTACTTAAACCATGGGGGCATTGCAGGGATATTTATAAAACAATCTGTATTAAATGAGCTGTTTGGAATTGGCCCTATTGGTGATGTTTTTTTGCCATTGTCAGCAGATTATCCATACATGGTTGAAATGTACCCAAAGTGCATTGCGCGAGTCCGCCATTTTAGTCTGCGCTGTAATCAATAAGATCCTTCCATCCAAAAGTTCACAAAGAACAAAAGAGGGAAACATTAAAGAAGACAAAGGACATCGAGACTTTAAAAAAGTAGCGCAGAGCTGATGCAACCTACTGCCACCTCAGCTGTGCCAGTTCTACATACAGCCACAAAAAGTGAAACACATTAACATAAAAATCATAAATGATAAAAAGAAAAAATGAGTAAAAAATTATACTTCTTCCGCACATATGACACATGTGAATAAAACCGTGAGACCTGCTGTGTTTTGTGTTCCAGGTGAAGTCAGCGTCACAAAGAGTGTTGCGGCAAAGAAACAAAAGCAGGACAAGCAGCAGCGCAGTCGTAAAGAAAAGCCTTCACAGCACAACTTCAGCCATCCACTGTTGGCCGCCTCACTGAAGGTACGCTGCATGCAGAGCAAATAGCACACATAACCTTCCTTTCACTAACACTGCATATTATTGTGCTAGACCTTGGCAATACGACCTAAAAATAAAATCTCCAATTTTATTCACAAAAAAATTCAACATTTTTCCCCTACTTTTAAAGAAACCATTGAATATAAATGACAGCGATAAATCAAAACAGGTTTTTATTTGATTTGATCAGAAACTAGTAATTTGAAATATCCCTGCATCTTACTCTGAGCAAATTGTAATACCAGATATGAATTTGTATTTTTTATGAAATAATTTTCAAAATAACAATTAAAAGCTTCCCTTGGGAAGCAATAGTTCTGTCTTGAGTTAAAAACAAAAACATTGCATATTGCATGCAAATAAATAGGGCTGAAACAAGCAACTAATTTGATAATCGATTAATCTGTCGATTATTAACGGTACTTCGATTAATAATCGGATAAAAGAGACAAACTACATTTCTATACTTTCCAGTATTTTATTGAAAAAAAAACTCAGCATACTGGCACCATACTGATTTTGATTGTTTCTCAGCTGTTTGTAAATGTTGCAGTTTATAAATAAAGGTTTATAATTTTTTTTCCAAAAAAGTAGCCTCTGCGCATGCGCATAGCATAGATCCAACGAATCGATGACTAAATTAATCGCCAACTATTTTTATAATCAATTTTAATCGATAAGTTGTTGCAGCCCTACAAATAAATATAATCATCTCCAACATTGAGATTGATAAAGTGCACACTTAAAACTTCCGTCTTGAATAAAATACTTGTGTCAATAAAAATGTAGTATACCTTGTATGGAAATAAATAATCAAGTAAAACATTGATAAGACAATGTAATAGTTTTAGTAAATGGATAAACGCAGGCTTTTCCATTCACACATCTAGGCGGTGTGCAGAGCGACTGCTTTAGTAATCCTTCTGTGCATTGTGCTTCTTTCTCATCATACATGGTATCATCATGTGTACCTGGTGTAAATGATTCCACTGTAGTGAGATGCTTTTTAATTGGAGTTTGTTGTTGCGATCTTGTTCGCCTCCTAAAGAGTTGTATTTCCCGCACTCGACGGAAGGCTTCGGTTTCAGATGCTGGAATAAGTTTGTGCTGCTGCCTTGTTGAAACAAACTTTGCAGCGTGCAGTCAGTTGTTCCACGCCTGTTGCCGCAAAACCAAACTACTGACAACACTTTTCTTTTCTTTGGAACAAACGTCTCGCTCTTGTTAGCGTTAGCCATGTTTTGAATCTCTTTTTTTTTCTTTCTTTCTTTAGTTTATTTCGAACATGAACACACTTACATCATAATACATCACACAATTTCATATAATTTCATTTTACATCATGCCCGAAAAGGAGTAGGAAGAAGCAAAGCTTATTTAATCCTACCCCTTTCCCACTTCAAAGCGTTTACAAATATATAGAATCATTTACTGACCTTTTTATATAATAAAATAACATCTATGAATTAGTATACAACAGTTTTGTAATATGTAATATAATTAATTAATTCAGTCATTATTAACATACTGAGATGAAGAATATCTTATTTTCAATAAGGTTGAAAGTATTTCTCATAATTCTTCTTCTTTGTACTCTGTAAGCACAATTATTTTGAACAACCTCTTAAACTGGATCATATCAGTACAATCTTTAACTTCTTTACTTAATCCATTCCATAATTTAATTTAAGGAAGTAACGGGTCGGACAAGGGCTACGGACGTTCGTGGGGAGAAGAAAAAGTTTTTTTTTTAATCGTCTGCAACTAAAAAACTTGAATTTATCAACAAAATCGATGTATCGCCCAGGCCTGTATCGTGGTCAGCTCAAGTCAACTATCTGCGTCCTTCAGGGCCACAGCGGCAATGTGACGTGCCTGGATTTCAGCAGCAACGGCAAGTACTTAGCGTCCTGTGCCGACGACCGCACCGTGCGGATCTGGAGCACCAAAGACTTCCTGGAGCGAGAGCACAAGTGTATGCGGGCCAACGTGGACTTTGACCACGCCACGCTGGTCCGTTTCAGCCCGGACTCCAAGGCCTTTATCACCTGGCTCGCCAACGGGGACACGATCCGAGTCTTCAAGATGAGCCGGAAGGAGGACGGCTCCATGAGCTTCAAAGGGGCCGCCGAGGACTTCCCGCCCAAACACAAGGCCTGCATCCTCAACATCGGCATCGCAGAGACGGGTAAAAACCGAGAGAATATTTCAATATTTCACACCTTCTGACCGTCTCGTTTCCTGCAGGCTCTTTCATCATGAGCGCCTCGTGCGACACCAACATCAACATCTGGGACCTGAAAGGAGAATTACTGGCCTCCATCAACACCAACCAGATGACCAATTCCTACGCCGCTGTTTCCCCGTGTGGCAGGTCGGTTTTCGTATTGCCTCCTAACCACCACCGCCTTCTCCTCGTCCTCTGCCGTGCGCAGGTTTGTGGCGTGTTGCGGCTTCACGCCTGACGTCAAAGTGTGGGAGGTGTGTTTCGGCAAGACGGGCGAGTTCAGAGAGGTGGCGCGAGCCTTTGAACTGAAGGGACACTCGGCGGGAGTCCACGCGTTTGCCTTCTCCAATGACTCTCAAAGGTAATGTAACAAATATAATCTGTTACTTGTTATTATTTGTTTTTGTTTGTTTCAAGTTTATTCACTATACCATAGAACGATTACAATAATAGTGAATATCATTTAAAGATGTTGGTAAGTGAAAGGGTCCCCCAAAGAAGCTTTTGACACGGGGTCCAGAGGACAGTATATACATGGAATGATGAAACATGGTGGCAAGCACACAAAAAAAAACAACGCTATATGATAAACACAAGATAATAATACTAAAGCTGGGGTCGGCAACCCGCGGCTCTAGAGCCGCATGCGGCTCTTTAGCGCCGCCCTAGTGGCTCTCTGGAGTTTTTTAAAAAATGTATGAAAAATGGAAAAAGATGAGGGGAAAAAATATATTTTTTGTTTTAATATGGTTTCTGTAGGAGGACAAACATGACACAAACCTCCCTAATTGTTATTAATCACACTGTTTGTATGCTTCACTGATTCGAGTATTTGGCGAGCGCCGTTTTGTCCTACTAATTTTGGCGGTCCTTGAACTCACCGTAGTTTGTTTACATGTATAACTTTCTCCGACTTTCTAGGACGTGTTTTATGCCACTTCTTTTTCTGTCTCATTTTGTCCACCAAACTTTTAATGTTGTGCGTGAATGCACAAAGGTGAGTTTTGTTGATGTTATTGACTTGTGTGGAGTGCTAATCGGGCATATTTGGTAACTGCATGACTGCAAGCTAATCGATGCTAACATACTATTTAGGCTAGCTATATGTACATATTGCATCATTATTTCTCATTTGTAGGTATATTTGAGGTCATTTAGTTTCCTTTAGGTCCTCTTAATTCAATTTATATCTCATTATCTGTATGTAATATGGCTTTTAATTTTTTGTGGCTCCAGACAGATTTGTTTTTGTATTTTTGGTCCAATATGGCTCCTTCAACATTTTGGGTTGCCGACCCCTGTACTAAAGCAAGCATACACATACATACATACATACATTCATTCAACCATGCAAAACCCAACAGTAGTCTAACCCACATGAGGCATTGGAGATAGGTGGTTAATAGGTAAGTTTTCAGTTTCTTTTTGAAGTTGGAGAATGAATACAGCATCTTGAGGCTCTCATTAATCCGGTTCCAAATCTTTGTTCCCCTGCATACAACACTTCGAGCGGTACAAGCCAGTAGACAATGTTTACCTGATATCAGATCTAAGTTACAAGTGTTGTGGGCATGCTGGGGATGATAGATAGGAACCAAGCTACAGAGCCTAAGATTCAGCCTGTGAATGACTTGATAGGTTAGACAAGCATTGTGATAAATATTGAACTATATCAGTCTTAAGAGATGATAATTATGGAATAGATGTCAAGTGGGGGCATTAAACTTGGACCATGACAGGGCCCGTATGATTTTCTTTTGCATGGATTCTAATTTGTGAAGGTAGGTAGGGAAGGTGTTACACCAGATGACATTACAGTAGTTTAGATGTGGTTCAAAGAGAGTTTTATATAGGGTAAGTAGAGCATAAAAAGGAAGATAATGACGAAGGTGAAAGAACAGGCCAACATATTTGGATCATTTGTTTAACATTTCTGGCAGGCATTGTGTCATCCTACTCTGTTCAACAGTCCTTGAACGCACCGTAAAAACACCTCCGTCTCGTAATCCTTGATCACTCAGGTTTAATGTACACAATTGTATATCTTAGTTACGCCAACAGTAATGTGTTTGAATCAGAATCAGAATCAGAAATACTTAAATAATCCCCGAGGGGAAATTAACATTTTCAGCACAATCCCATTCAAGATCAGACAAACATTACAGGGAGACAGAACAGGATCGCTGACGGGTCTGCCAACCAATATGGTGCCCCTTACTAAAATGGGCCTAGGCCCCTGGAAGAAAAAAAGAATCTCTTATTCATAGCACACAAAAACATGTGTGTAAGAGGGAAACATCAAAGAACATTATTTTAATCAAATGACAGCAGTCATTTCCATGAGATTATTTTCTAATATAAGTGTTTAGGCCCACTCACAATGACAATAACAAAAAATATTGTTTTTCATGAACTGTGTACTTGTATTGTTTGTCTGGGTGGAAGTCTTGCTTTGGAAATAATTTGTACCCCTTTCAGACATTGCATTTAGTTCCCATTAAAACATTCACATGTTGCACAATGAGATGTAAGCAGGGGATCATGTGTACATTCCTGCAACTTCCTGTTTGTAAAAAAATATATTTTTATTAGTATTTTATATACTAACAGCATTTCATGATTAATATTTATAAATTAAGATTCCTAATAAATTACACTAGAATAAGCACACATTTGATTGGTAAATCATAGTGTAACGTCCTGGACTGACACTTTATGTGTGGTGTTGGAGTTGTCTGATTTTTGTGTGGCTGTAAACGCATCACTGGCTAAGTGCCATATGTACATGTGTTGGCGCAAGTGAGAAAGAGCGAGCGGCTGCTGTTGATATAACAAAGTTGCTTTTGGTCTGGTTTGTACTGCAGAAAATGACCACTTTTGCTAGATATAATTTTTTTTACTAATGTTTTGGTGATGTGTTTATGGTCGACAATAAAGAATTTTGCTCAGTAAAGTGATGGATGGAATTCATGTCCTCAAAGCGTCTCGACAGACGTTACAATATTTGAACAATGACGAAAACTCTTTTCTCTGTCGTGTCCGTGTGTCGAAAATTGTTATGCGCTTATTTTTTTATTTGATTTTGTGCGTGGCATAGATTTGCCGTGCGCAGAGGACGCTTGAGCAGTGCGCAATTGCACAGGCGCGCACCTTAGAGGGAACGTTGGTATAAGTACTTTTTGAGCACATACAATAACTGTGATATGAAATGTTTATATCATTACATACCTCATCAAACTTTCTTCTCATTATTCAGAATGCTGACCGTGTCCAAAGACGGAACGTGGAAGCTGTGGAACACGAACGTGGAGTACAAAAAGCAGCAGGATCCTTACCTCCTCAGAACCGTTCCATGCAAGACGTCGGAGGGCAGCCGAGCGGCGTTGTCACCCGACGGCCGGGTGGCGGCCATCAGCGACGGCTGCAACGTGACCATGTACAGCGCCTCCACCGGGCAGCAGGAGGAGCTGCTGCTCGGCGTGCACAGCGAGGAGATCACGGACCTCCGGTTCGACGTCAGCGGCCGCTTCCTGGCGTGCAGCGGCGACAAAGCCATCCGAGTGTTTCACAACGCCCCCGGTTACCGGGCGGCCATCAGTGACATGCGGGACATGCTGAAGAAGGCCCAGAACGAGGCCATGAAGCAGAGGCTGCATCAGCAGATCACGGACGCTCAGAACGCCCTGGACGCCGTGCTGGCTGCTCCTGTCCAATGACTGATGCTTTTGAACGCCCCCTGTCGCACTCTGTTTGCTGGGAGGGGAATGAAGTTTTAATAAAAGAGGATCTTTTTATGGCAAGATGAAATGTTAGAAATTCATTCACTTAAATCACAGTTTGATTTTTATGGGTAACCCTTAAATTGAATCTGTGTTTGCAATATGAGAGGAGCGATGTCTCTGCACACTTTTAATGAATAAAATTGCTGAAAAATAAAGTACACTCTAAACCAAGGGCTCCTAACCTTTTTGACAGTGGGGCCTAGCTTTTACACTACAAAGGAATTAGTCATCTTATAGTAAAGTTAAAGTACCACTAATAGTCACACACACACACTTGGTGTGGTGAAATTACTCTCTGCATTTGACCCATCCCCTTGTTCCACCCCCTGGGAGGTGAGGGGAGCAGTGAGCAGCAGCGGTGGCTGCGCTCAGTAATCAATATCAGAATCAGTATTCAATAATCACATCTAACCTACTTAGTTTACAACCTTGTCAAAATATATGAAAGCATGTATAAATTACAAACATTATTATTAGTAACCTAACAGAAACCTTAGACCTAGGCTAATTACAAAAATAAGTACTGACCAAATGCATAAAAAAGTGACTCATAACTGACTTCTACCATCCTTATCACGTCCGTTGTGTCCTTGGGCAAGACACTTCACCCCTTGCTCCTGATGGCTGCTGGTTAGCGCCTTGCATGGCAGCTCCCTCCATCAGTGTGTGAATGGGTAAATGTGGAAATAATGTCAAAGCGCTTTGAGTACCTTGAAGGTAGAAAAGCGCTATACAAGTATAACCCATTTATCATTTATTTATTTAGTAAAACAGACGAAAACCTACTCAGTGGCCTTTTGCTTAGAGCAGGGGTCCCCAAACTATGGCTCACGGGCCGGATCCGGCCCACCAGCATCCAAAATCCGTCCCACGGGAAGTCCCAAGTTAAAATATATATATATATATATATATATATATACAGGTAAAAGCCAGTAAATTAGAATATTTTGAAAAACTTGATTTATTTCAGTAATTGCATTCAAAAGGTGTAACTTGTACATTATATTTATTCATTGCACACAGACTGATGCATTCAAATGTTTATTTCATTTAATTTTGATGATTTGAAGTGGCAACAAATGAAAATCCAAAATTCCATGTGTCACAAAATTAGAATATTACTTAAGGCTAATACAAAAAAGGGATTTTTAGAAATGTTGGCCAACTGAAAAGTATGAAAATGAAAAATATGAGCATGTACAATACTCAATACTTGGTTGGAGCTCCTTTTGCCTCAATTACTGCGTTAATGCGGCGTGGCATGGAGTCGATGAGTTTCTGGCACTGCTCAGGTGTTATGAGAGCCCAGGTTGCTCTGATAGTGGCCTTCAACTCTTCTGCGTTTTTGGGTCTGGCATTCTGCATCTTCCTTTTCACAATACCCCACAGATTTTCTATGGGGCTAAGGTCAGGGGAGTTGGCGGGCCAATTTAGAACAGAAATACCATGGTCCGTAAACCAGGTACGGGTAGATTTTGCGCTGTGTGCAGGCGCCAAGTCCTGTTGGAACTTGAAATCTCCATCTCCATAGAGCAGGTCAGCAGCAGGAAGCATGAAGTGCTCTAAAACTTGCTGGTAGACGGCTGCGTTGACCCTGGATCTCAGGAAACAGAGTGGACCGACACCAGCAGATGCCAAATTTTTTTAACCCAATGCGGCCCACGAGTCAAAAAGTTTGGGGGACCCCTGGCTTAGAGTGTCCGACCCGAGATCGGTAGGTTGTGAGTTCAAACCCAGGCCGAGTCATACCAAAGACTATAAAAATGGGACCCATTACCTCCCTGCTTGGCACTCAGCATCAAGGGTTGGAATTGGGGGTTAAATCACCAAAAATAATTCCCGGGCGTGGCCACCGCTGCTGCTCACTGCTCCCCTCACCTCCCAGGGGGTGATCAAGGGTGATGGGTCAAATGCAGAGGACAAATTTCACCACACCAAGTGTGTGTGTGACAATCATTGGTACTTTAACTTTACAATTTTGTTGTGCTAAAATAAGTAATAATGAATATGTTAGCTGAAGTTAAAAAAGTTAAAGTACCAATGATTGTCACACACACACACTAAGTGTGGCGAAATGATTCTCTGCATTTGACCCATCACCCTTGATCACCCCCTGGGAGGTGAGGTGAGCAGTGGTCAAAGTGACTAATCTGTCAATGAAATTGAAATACAGCTTCACCACTTTGGTCATCATTTTTGCACTTAAGAAACTTCTATGACTTGAGCTCCAGACTTCTTTTGCCTGTTTGTTATTGTCATTACTGCCACAAGTGGTGGAAAAGTGTATCACAACTGTACCGCTGCAGCCAGCTGAGAAACATATTTTTCGGCGGCCCAAAAATAGGCCCCGGCCCTATGGTTGAGAAACACTGCTCTAAACAACAGTTATGCAAGTGCACTCTATAATAAATGTTATAACATTTTGCACGACTGTGCAACTGGCCCGTTTTCGTTTGTTCAACAATACTGTAAATTAGTATGGAAGCATTATTGTAGCACAATTTTAATAAGTTACTATTTGTAAAAGTATCCATAGTAGAAAACGTTCATGTGTTATTTTAAAAAGACCGCTTGATTGTCGTTTGCGTAATAAAGTTGCACCCGTTCAAACTTGCTGACCCGGAAGTACTCCACCGCGCCTGCGCCAACTCCCACGTGTCTTCCCCAAGCATAGACCTTCTCGAGACGTCACGTGTGCTGCTTAGCATGTTGCTGTGAGATGCTAGCAGGCATGGTGGAGCTCCAGGAGAAGGCGGCTGAGCCGGCGCGGACGCTCGGAATCCTTCAGCAGAACCGGGAATTCCTCGACTTCTTCTGGGACTTGGTCAAACCCGACCAGGAGATCCGGCTGACGGCGGTGGAAAAGCTCATTAAGTACCTGAAAAACAGCAACAAGGTGAGGGGGACACATGTCGCATTGACACGGGAGAGTTGGCGTGTTTAGGTAGGAATTTCTAGTGAAAACAGCGCATAGTTTATTAAATGCCAAAAAATGGCATTTTTTTAAATGCTAAAAATGGCGTGTTTAGGTAGAAATTTACTTGTAAAAACAGCGCATAGTTTTTTAATGCCATTTTTAGGTAGACATTTACTAGTAAAAACAGCGCATAGAGTTTTTTTAAATGCAAAAAATGGTGTGTTTTGGTAGAAATTTACGAGTAAAAACAGTGCATAGACAAAGAAGTCCAAAGACATGCACCTGGGGATAGGTTGATTGGCAACACTAAATTGGCCCTAGTGTTTGAATGTGAGTGTGAATGTTGTCTATCTGTGTTGGCCCTGCGATGAGATGGCGACTTGTCCAGGGTGTACCCCGCCTTCCACCCGATTGTAGCTGAGATAGGCTCCAGCGACCCCAAAAGAGAATAAGCGGTAGAAAATGGATGGAAACAGTGCATAGTTTTTTTAATGCAAAAAATGGCATTTTTTTAAATGCTAAAAATGGCGTGTTTAGGTAGAAATGTACTTGTAAAAACAGCGCATAGTTTTTTAATGCCATTTTTAGGTAGAAATTTACTAGTAAAAACAGCGCATAGAGTTTTTTAAATGCAAAAAATGGCGTGTTTAGGTAGAAATTTACTAGTAAAAACAGCGCATAGTTTTTAATGCCATTTTTAGGTAGAAATTTACTAGTAAAAACAGCGCATAGAGTTTTTTAAATGCAAAAAATGGCGTGTTTAGGTAGAAATTTACTAGTAAAAACAGCGCATAGTTTTTAATGTCATTTTTAGGTAAAAATTTACTAGTAAAAACAGCGCATAGAGTTTTTTAAATGCAAAAAATGGCGTGTTTAGGTAGAAATTTCTAGTAAAAACAGCGCATAGTTTTTAAAATGCAAAAAATTGCGTGTTTAGGTAGAAATTACTAGTAAAAACAGCGCATAGAGTTTTTTAAATGCAAAAATTGTGTTTTTTTAATGCAAAAAATGGCGTGTTTAGGTAGAAATTTACTAGTAAAAACAGTGCATAGTTTTTAATGCCATTTTTAGGTAGAAATTTACTAGTAAAAACAGTGCATAGTTTTTAATGCCATTTTTAGGTAGAAATTTACTAGTAAAAACAGCGCATAGAGTTTTATTAAATGCAAAAAATGGTGTGTTTAGGTAGAAATTTACGAGTAAAAACAGTGCATAGACAAAGAAGTCCAAAGACATGCACCTGGGGATAGGTTGATTGGCAACACTAAATTGGCCCTAGTGTTTGAATGTGAGTGTGAATGTTGTCTATCTGTGTTGGCCCTGCGATGAGATGGCGACTTGTCCAGGGTGTACCCCGCCTTCCACCCGATTGTAGCTGAGATAGGCTCCAGCGACCCCAAAAGAGAATAAGCGGTAGAAAATGGATGGAAACCGTGCATAGTTTTTTTAATGCAAAAAAATGGCATTTTTTTAAATGCTAAAAATGGCGTGTTTAGGTAGAAATTTACTTGTAAAAACAGCGCATAGTTTTTTAATGCCATTTTTAGGTAGAAATTTACTAGTAAAAACAGCGCATAGTTTTTAATGCCATTTTTAGGTAGAAATTTACTAGTAAAAACAGCGCATAGAGTTTTTTAAATGCAAAAAATGGCGTGTTTAGGTAGAAATTTACTAGTAAAAACAGCGCATAGTTTTTAATGCCATTTTTAGGTAGAAATTTACTAGTAAAAACAGCGCATAGAGTTTTTTAAATGCAAAAAATGGCGTGTTTAGGTAGAAATTTACTAGTAAAAACAGCGCATAGTTTTTAATGTCATTTTTAGGTAAAAATTTACTAGTAAAAACAGCGCATAGAGTTTTTTAAATGCAAAAAATGGCGTGTTTAGGTAGAAATTTACTAGTAAAAACAGTGCATAGTTTTTAATGCCATTTTTAGGTAGAAATTTACTAGTAAAAACAGCGCATAGAGTTTTATTAAATGCAAAAAATGGTGTGTTTAGGTAGAAATTTACTCGTAGAAACAGCGCATAGAGTTTTATTAAATGCAAAAAATGGCGTGTTTAGGTAGAAATTTACTAGTAAAAAGAGCGCATAGAGTTTTTTTAAATGCAAAAAATGGTGTGTTTAGGTAGAAATTTACTCGTAGAAACAGCGCATAGAGTTTTATTAAATGCAAAAAATGGCGTGTTTAGGTAGAAATTTACTAGTAAAAACAGTGCATAGAGTTTTTTAAATGCAAAAAAAGCGTGTTAAGGTAGAAATTTACTAGTAAAAACAGCGCATAGTTTTCAATGCCATTTTTAGGTAGAAATTTACTAGTAAAAACAGCGCATAGTTTTATTAAATGCAAAAAATGGTGTGTTTAGGTAGAAATTTACTCGTAGAAACAGCGCATAGTTTTATTAAATGCAAAAAATGGCGTGTTTAGGTAGAAATTTACTAGTAAAAAGAGCGCATAGTTTTTTTAAATGCAAAAAATGGTGTGTTTAGGTAGAAATTTACTCGTAGAAACAGCGCATAGAGTTTTATTAAATGCAAAAAATGGCGTGTTTAGGTAGAAATTTACTAGTAAAAACAGTGCATAGAGTTTTTTAAATGCAAAAATGGCGTGTTTAGGTAGAAATTTACTAGTAAAAACAGCGCTTAGTTTTTTAAATGCTAAAAATTGTGTTTTAAATGCACAAAATGGCGTGTTTAGGTAGAAATGTACTAGTAAAAACAGCGCATAGTTTTTTAATGCCATTTTTAGGTAGAAATTTACTTGTAAAAACAGCGCATAGTTTTTTAAATGCAAAAAATGGCGTTTTTTTTAATGCAAAAAATGGTGTGTTTAGGTAGAAATTTCTAGTAAAAACAGCGCACAGTTTTTTAAATGCAAAAATTGTTTTTAATGCAAAAATGACGTGTTTAGGTAGAAATTTACTAGTAAAAACAGTGCATAGAGTTTTTAAATGCAAAAAATGGCGTGTTTAGGTAGAAATTTACGAGTAAAAACAGCGCATAGTTTTTTAAATGCAAAAAATGGCATTTTTTAAATGCAAAAAATTGCTTTTTTAAATGCAAAAAATGGCGTGTTTGGGTAGAAATTTACTAGTAAAAACAGCGCATAGCTTTTTACTGCCATTTTTAGGTAAAATGTACTAGTAAAAACAGCTAGGGCTGCAGCTAACGATTATTTTTCTATCGATTAATCTATAGATTATTTTTTCGATTAATCGGTTAATCTATAGATTATTTTTTCGATTAATCTATAGATTATTTTTTCTTTTACCGATTTTTTTATTTATTTAAAATGAAGAGGAAAAAAATAAATGTAGGCCAGTTTTTTCAAAAGGCATGGCTTTTATTTACAAAAAAAAAAGTATGGCCACTAGTCAGTCAACATTGACAACAACATGACAAAATATTCTGTAACAATGTAAACATTTAAAACTTTTAACATTTAACAAAATTAAAAGTAGCTTATTTGCTTTTTAATGTGCAAATATAAAAGTAAACATCCAGTGCAAATCTTAATATTCTGGAATAGTATAAGCATTTCAAAAGTAAAAGTATTGCTTATTTTGCTTTAAAATGTGCAAAAATAAAGATAAACATCCAATACAAAAAAGTGCAAAACGGAAATATTCTGTAACAAGTGTAAACATTTCAACAAAAGTAAAAGTATTGCTTATTTGCTAAAATGTGCAAAAATAAAGCTAAACATCCAATACAAAAAAGTGTACAGTGTAAACATTTCAACAAAAGTAAAAGTATTGCTTATTTTGCTTAATAACACAACAATGATAGTATGATTAAAGTGAAAGTTAATTGTTGGTTTGTACATAGTATATGTAACTGTTAATGTTGTAAAAGGTATTTGCACAACTAATTAACGTTAGCGTTTGTGACACGTCTTGTGCCGTGGGGTTCTTTCAGGACCGACAGACTGAACGCCAGACGGCTTTGCCAGGTTTACAATCTTTTAATTTTACACAGTCTTTTCTCTTCCAACTGCGCGGATCGCGCACCTGGGCACGATTGCGGTGTCGCTCCCGGCGCGCCTCGCCGCTCGCTCGCCGCCGCCGCCTCTCCACAGCGTTAAAGAGGAGCGCGTCTTTGTAAACACTGAACAGGCACGCCAAACGCGCCTCTCAGAGCGAAACGGTGCTTTAGTTTATGAATTTACAACGCAGATACAAATGACACATTCATGTTTTTGTGTAATAATGACAACGTATACGCACGCGGACGATTGACTTGTTGATGGTGATGGCAAGAACGCTGTCGGGGGTTTTCTTTTCAAATGTTCGTTCATAGCCGTTGTGCTGCTATGATAGGCCATTTCCGCTCGACACAGTGTGCATACAACAACATTATTAGGCCGTTTATTGAAATACTCCCACACTTTTGACGACTTTTGGCGTGCTTTTTTCCCCTTGCTCGCATCGTCTGCTTTGCGCTCCGCCATGACAGTAAAGTAGTGTGACGTAAATATGCGACGCGCCGACGCACAAAAACGGCGTCGACGTATTTACGTAACCGATGACGTCGACGCGTCGTTTCAGCCTTAAAAACAGCGCATAGAGTTTTTAAATGCAAAAAATGGCGTGTTTAGGTAGAAATTTCTAGTAAAAACAGCGCATGCAGTTTTTTAAATGCAAAAAATTGCATGTTTAGGTAGAAATTTCTAGTAAAAACAGCGCAGTTTTTTAAAATGCAAAAATTGTGTTTTTTTAATGCAAAAAATGGCGTGTTTAGGTAGAAATTTACTAGTAAAACAGCGCATAGTTTTTTAAATGCAAAAAATGGCGTGTTTAGGTAGAAATTTCTAGTAAAAACAGCGCATAGTTTTTTAAATGCAAAAATTTTTGTTTTTTTTAAATGCAAAAAATGGTGTGTTTAGGTAGAAATTTACTCGTAGAAAAAGCGCATAGAGTTTTATTAAATGCAAAAAATGGCGTGTTTAGGTAGAAATTTACTAGTAAAAACAGTGCATAGTTTTTAATGCCATTTTTAGGTAGAAATTTACTAGTAAAAACAGCGCATAGAGTTTTATTAAATGCAAAAAATGGTGTGTTTAGGTAGAAATTTACTCGTAGAAACAGCGCATAGTTTTATTAAATGCAAAAAATGGCGTGTTTAGGTAGAAATTTACCAGTAAAAAGAGCGCATAGAGTTTTTTTAAATGCAAAAAATGGTGTGTTTAGGTAGAAATTTACTCGTAGAAACAGCGCATAGAGTTTTATTAAATGCAAAAAATGGTGTGTTTAGGTAGAAATTTACTAGTAAAAACAGTGCATAGAGTTTTTTAAATGCAAAAAAAGCGTGTTACGGTAGAAATTTACTAGTAAAAACAGCGCATAGTTTTTAATGCCATTTTTAGGTAGAAATTTACTAGTAAAAACAGCGCATAGAGTTTTATTAAATGCAAAAAATGGTGTGTTTAGGTAGAAATTTACTCGTAGAAACAGCGCATAGTTTTATTAAATGCAAAAAATGGCGTGTTTAGGTAGAAATTTACTAGTAAAAAGAGCGCATAGAGTTTTTTTAAATGCAAAAAATGGTGTGTTTAGGTAGAAATTTACTCGTAGAAACAGCGCATAGAGTTTTATTAAATGCAAAAAATGGCGTGTTTAGGTAGAAATTTACTAGTAAAAACAGCGCATAGAGTTTTTTAAATGCAAAAATGGCGTGTTTAGGTAGAAATTTACTAGTAAAAACCGCGCATAGTTTTTTAAATGCAAAAAATAGATTGGCTAATGATCACATAACAATCTGTTTAGCTAAATCACAATAACTTGCTTGGTCACTTGGAAATAAATAGCTATTGATCATTTGAAAACAATCTATATTTTTTTGTAGTTATGTAATGGCGCCAACAAACATTAGAAGCAACTCTCAGTACAACAAAGTACAGTTTTAACATTAACATCATGCCTGTATAGTGGGGCCGGGGTGTGTGTATCCCCGGGAACATCCTCTCACATGTGGCCCGTTAAGATTTTCAATCCGGTCCGATGGACGTTTTACATATTTTTTTTTTAGACCTTTAACATCAACATCATATTGTTAAAGTTAAAGTACCAATGATTGTCACACTCACACTAGGTGTGGTGAAATTTGTCCTCTGCATTTGACCATCCCCTTGTTCACCCCTTATGACACTTGTAGGTGTTTATTACACTTTGCATTAATATTTTGAATTTTGTTTTTTTTTACATTTTTGTTGTTTTGCTTGATTGTTAAACATACACAAGTATCGAGGAGCTGGTCTGAGAAGTAAAAGAGGAGTGACGTTCATATGTTGTTAATATTCAGTGTTTTATTGTTCATAGTTAATATTGTAAATCCCACTTTCTTAATTTTAATGTACATTTTGGGTGTCCAATTCAGTAAAAAAAATGTAAAATTCCATTCCGTTTTTTTGAGGTGGTCTGTGTTGCGTCGGACCAGTCTTCCTCTCAGGGAATACAAGTCACTGGTCAATCCCAAGTTCTTTCAGATGACATGTATGCAGAGTAAGAAGGACCATCAAGACAGAATAGGAATATTATCAAGTTTTACTAAAGCTTTAGGAGACCAGTCCTACAGTCCGTTAATAGCAGCATCTAGAAGCGGTCTGAAAATCAAACGGGAAGGGACAACTTATTGAATACGAAAACAGCCCCCACGCTACCCAGAAAGGAATACAGCCTCATTGTTCCAATACTGTTAAGGTAAAAAGGGAGTATGCTATACTCCCACATTCCAACCCCTTCAAGGTAAAGCACAGAGTTTACTTGCGGACTTAAGATACAAGCAAAAAGAGTACACATGGGAACATTTTACCTGCTTTAAACATGACTATGAATAAAGAAAGAACTCTTAAAAATATATGCATTCTCCACATATGTCATAACGTTTTTTGAATTCTATCGGACATTGTGACTTTTTAGTGTCCCTGAAAAAAAGGGACCCAAACACACATACTGTACAGCAGATTTTGGACATTTTGACTTTCGGTGTTAGTGTTCCAGAAAAAAAGGGACCTAAACACACATACTGTAAAGCAGATTTTTACAGCTAAAGGTGTACATATAATCTATACGCACATACACCTTGGCCCCCCCAGACACTTTTTTTTTCTCTCAATGTGGCCCCCGAGTCAAAAAATTTTCCCAGCTCTGCTCTGTCTTACTTCATTTTGATTAAAGGGGAACATTATCACAATTTCAGAATGGTTAAAAACCATTAAAAATCAGTTCCCAGTGGCTTATTATATTTTTCGAAGTTTTTTTCAAAATTTTACCCATCACGCAATATCCCTAAAAAAAGCTTCAAAGTGCCTGATTTTAACCACCCGTCCATTTTCCTGTGACGTCACATAGTGAAGCCAACACAAACAAACATGGCGGAAAGAACAGCAAGCTATAGCGACATTAGCTCGGATTCAAACTCGGATTTCAGCGGTTTAAGCAATTCAACAGATTACGCATGTATTGAAACGGATGGTTGTAGTGTGGAGGCAGGTAGCGAAAACGAAATCGAAGAAGAAACTGAAGCTATTGAGCCATATCGGTTTGAACCGTATGCAAGCGAAACCGACGAAAACGACACGACAGCGACACGGGAGAAAGCGAGGACGAATTCGGCGATCGCCTTCTAACCAACGATTGGTATGTGTTTGTTTGGCATTAAAGGAAACTAACAACTATGAACTAGGTTTACAGCATATGAAATACATTTGGCAACAATATGCACTTTGAGAGTGCAGACAGCCCAATTTTCATCAATTAATATATTCTGTAGACATACCCTCATGTCAGCAGGCCAGGGAAGCTAGGGTCGATATTCTTCTCTTGATCATCTTCGGGACGGTGTGAGCCAAGACATCCAGGGGGTTTAGCTCGCTCGTCTGCGGGAACAAACTGCCGCCATTGCTTGCCGTGCTACCGAGGTTCTTTGTCCCTGAATTGCTCACACACTCCGGCAGATTCAATGGGGGTCTGGCGGCAGATTTCTTTGACTTTATCGTTGGAAACGCATCTGCTTTGAGTGTCGCAGGATATCCACACATTCTTGCCATCTCTGTCGTAGCATAGCTTTCGTCGGTAAAGTGTGCGGAACAAACGTCCAATTTCTTGCCACTTTCGCATCTTTGGGCCACTGGTGCAACTTGAATCCGTCCCTGTTCGTGTTGTTACACCTTCCGACAACACACCGACGAGGCATGATGTCTCCAAGGTACGGAAAACAGTCGGAAAAACGGAAAAGACGTCATCGCTCCGAGAGCGAATAATAGAAAGGCGTTTAATTCGCCCAAATTCGCCCATTTAGAGTTCGGAAATCGGTTAAAAAAATATATGGTCTTTTTTCTGCAACATCAAGGTATATATTGACGCTTACATAGGTCTGGTGATAATGTTCCCCTTTAAACACAAGAAGCACATCTTGTTTCATAATTTTTTTTGTAGGTAAAGTGTTTTATATTTAAGTTAAAGGGGATGTTCGCAACTTGCTCACAGTCGCCAAATATAACAAGAACATCATCATTTGTTACCATTAGTAGTTTACCAGAGCACACTTGTTTTAAGACTGTCTTTCTTTTTCACATTTACAAAGTTTATGTAATGTCTTTTTTTTACCGGCCCAGATAAGATAATTGGTGTTTACATCGTCCACACACACACACACACACACACACACACACACACACACACACACACACACACACACACACACACACACACACACACACACACACACACCCACACACACACACACAGACACAGACACAGACACACACACACACATGCGGTTTAAGAGAAGCCGCAAAAAAATCGCTGATACTGATCCTCTTTCAAGGAACATCCGAGTCTTCTTGACAGTTTGCTATTAGCAAGAAGTCGCTGAAAAGAGGGCTGTGTTGTGCACAGGAGGATGAGTTGGAGTACGCCATCAAGAGGCTGGTGGACGGTCTGGCTCACACCCGGGAGACGGCGAGGCCCGGATTCAGCCTGGCTCTGGGTCAGGTGTGTGACCGTCGAACTCGCAAGCAGCTCGAATGGGAAATAATAAAGCACTTGTTTTCCAGCTCCTCGAATCTTTTGAGGACCTCCCTCTGCAGGATATCCTCCACCGGATCACCGACAAGCACGACTTGCAAACAGCCAAAAAGGTGAATAATATTTCGGTATTTTTCTTCTCCTTTGAAAAAGTGTAAACGTGTTGGCTTGTCTTTCAGAAATTGATCAGAAATGCTGCGTTCGGGAGCTTGTTTGGGGTCCTCGCTCTTCATCAGTCTGGTCGCCTCTGTAAAGTAAGTCTTAGTATGCCATGTTGATACTGTAGTACAGCTGTTCTCTAAAAGTTTTTACACCAAGTACTAGGGCTGCAACAACTAATCGATTAAAATCGATTATAAAAATAGTTGGCGATTAATTTAGTCATCGATTCGTTGGATCTATGCGCATGCGCAGAGGCTACTTTTTTTAATTTGTTTTATTTTTTTATAAACTATTATTTATGAACTGCAACATTTACAAAAAGCTGAGAAACAATCAAAATAAGTCTGGTGCCAGTATGCTGTTTTTTTTTCAATAAAATACTGGAAAGGATAGAAATGTAGTTTGTCTCTCTTTTATCCGATTATTAATCGATTAATCGAAGTAATAATCGACAGATTAATCGATTATAAAATTAGCCCTACCAAGTACCACCTCTGAAAACACTTGGCATCATTTATATGCAGTAGCGTAGTAGGCCTAATTATTCATTATAAACAAGGCGGAGGTTTTATTTAACAAGTACCGTATTTTCCGGACTATAAGGTGCACTTAAAATCCTTTTCCCCCCTCAAAACTCGACCGGGCGCCTTATAACCCGGTGCGCCGAATGTACGGAATAATTCTGGTTTTGCTTACCGACCTCAAAGCAATTTTATTTGGTATATAGTGTAATGATAAGTGTGACCAGTGGATGGCAGTCAAACATAAGAGATAAGTGTAGACTGCATTATGATGGTAATATGACTCAAGTAAACAACACCAACATTTTATATGTTCCATTGAAAATATAGAACATTACACATGGCGCTCAAAAATCTTCCATGGTTCTCGCCCGGAAAGCCATGGTTCTCGCCCGGAAAAGGGTGGAGTGCCATCTCCGGGTTGGGGAGGAGACCTTGCCCCAAGTGGAGGAGTTCAAGTACCTAGGAGTCTTGTTCACGAGTGAGGGAAAAGTGGATCGTGAGATCGGCAGCCGTATCGGTGCGGCATCTTCAGTAATGCGGACGCTGTATCGATCCGTTGTGGTGAAGAAGGAGCTGAGCCGGAAGGCAAAGCTCTCAATTTACCGGTCGATCTACGTTCCCATCCTCACCTATGGTCATGAGCTTTGGGTTATGACCGAAAGGACAAGATCACGGGTACAGGCGGCCGAAATTAGTTTCCTCCGCTGGGTGGCGGGGCTCTCCCTTAGAGATAGGGTGAGAAGCTCTGCCATCCGGGGGGAGCTCAAAGTAAAGCCACTGCTCCTCCACATGGAGAGGAGCCAGATGAGGTGGTTCGGGCATTTGGTCAGGATGCCACCCGAATGCTTCCCTCGGGAGGTGTTTAGGGCACGTCCAACCGGTAGGAGGCCACGGGGAAGACCCAGGACACGTTGGGAAGACTATGTCTCCCGGCTGGCCTGGGAACGCCTCGGGATCCCCCGGGAGGAGCTGGACGAAGTGGCTGGGGAGAGGGAAGTCTGGGCTTCCCTGCTTAGGCTGCTGCCCCCGCGACCTTACCTCGGATAAGCGGAAGAAGATGGATGGATGGCTCAAAAATCTATTAAAATGTTTTAGTACAACTTTGGTAAGCTATGAAGCCGCACCGCTTGGACTGTCGGCGCATTAAACATACGAGTATTATTATGGTGTGTGTATAAGGAAAGACATATATGGCATTTTATTTCTCAATATTATGCAAAAGCAACTTTTCTTACATTCTGGTACCTGCTGATCTGTATTTGGGATCTGTATAAATCCTGAAAAATTGCACGCATCCGCCGTTGTTGTCCGTGTCGACACCGTAGTTTATAAGCTTATTTTTCTCTATCTTCTTGTTATGGGACATTCATCCTCCGCTGTTGCCATTTCTAATATAAAGTAGTGTAAAGTTCTAACTTCTATCTGTATATCAATATAGTCTGCAAGGGATATGCAGTCTGTGAAGCACACATGATTTGTATGTGCTGCTGGTCCACTAATAGTACTAACCTTTAACAGTTAATTTTACTCATTTTCATTAATTACTAGTTTCTATGTAACTGTTTTGATTTTAGTTTTATTTCTTTTTTGTTCAAGAAATTTTTATTTATTTATTTATTTCAAATAAAGGACATTATCTTCACCAGACCAGGTTGTGAATGGAACTAGATTGTTTAAGGGGTTCTTAAAACCAGGTCCAGTCCAGATTATGTACACTCATAACCAGGGAACACAGTAACAGATTACATGTAATCTATAAACAAAATTACATTTTCAAAATATGCATTTGAGGACTTCCCATCTATTTTTATGTTTTTTGGCATCATTGCATGTTCTCCCCTTGAGTACGTGGGTTCCCTCCGGGTACTCCGGCTTCCTCCCACCTCCAAAGACAACTCTATTGGCAACACTAAATTGACCCTAGTGTGTGAATGTTGTCTGTCTATCTGTGTTGGCTCTGTGATGAGGTGGCGACTTGTCCAGAGTGTACACCGCCTTCCGCCCGAATGCAGCTGAGATAGGCACCAGCACCCCCCGCGACCCTAAAAAGGGACAAGCTGTAGAAAATGAATGGATGGATTATCGGTTTCAACCATATAACTTTCTAAAGTAAAAAAAAAAAAGCTGAATAAATGTTTTAAAGAAAATAATACTAAGTACCGTATTTTTCGGACTATAAGTCGCTCCGGAGTATACGTCGCACCGGCCGAAAATGCACAATAAAGAACAAAAAAACATATATACATCGCACTGGAGTATAAGTCGCACTTTTGGGGGAAATTTATTTGATAAAAGCCAACACCAAGAATAGACATTTGAAAGGCAATTTAAAATAAATAAAGAATAGTGAACAACAGGCTGAATAAGTGTACGTTATATGAGGCATAAATAACCAACTGGTATGTTAACGTAACATATTATGGTAAGAGTCATTCAAATAACTATAACATATAGAACATGCTATACGTTTACCAAACAATCTGTCACTCCCGATCGCTAAATCCCATGAAATCTTCCTCCTCGGTGTCGCTCCTGGTATGCGCCCCGCTAGCGTCCTTTCTTTCTGCTGCTCGATCGCCGTTTTCTGGTGCATATTTCACTATGTCCAGCTTGTAATCTGCGGTATATGATTTCCTTTTCAATGCCATTTTAGTTCAGTCCTTCTCAGTTTTTATAAGTTACCGCGATTGTTGATGTGATCTATTTTAATAGCTCCGTCAGTAGCGTATAGCATATAGCAGTTAGCATTCCAAAACCCACAATACACTTCTGCCATGACCCGCCCCCGCCGAATTCTAATTGGTTGGCGTGTGAGTGACGATTGCTGACGTGTGTGTGACGATTGCGGACATTTGCTTTGTCGCACACGCGAATGAGATAAATAATATTATTTGATATTTTACGGTAATATGTTAATAATTTCACACATAAGTCGCTCCGGAGTATACGTCGCACCCACGGCCAAACTATGAAAAAAACGTCGACTTATAGTCAGAAAAATACGGTAAATATCTATTTTTAACCTTAAAAATAAACCATTTTACGAGTACTATAGTTAAACCTACTCAGTGGCCTAGTGGTTAGAGTGTCCGCCCTGAGATCGGTAGGTTGTGAGTTCAAACCCCGGCCGAGTCATACCAAAGACTATAAAAATGGGACCCATTACCTCCCTGCTTGGCACTCAGCATCAAGGGTTGGAATCGGGGGTTAAATCACCAAAAATGATTCCCGGGCGCGGCACCGCTGCTGCCCACTGCTCCCCTCACCTCCCAGGGGGTGATCAAGGGGATGGGTCAAATGCAGAGGACAAATTTTACCACACCTAGTGTGTGTGTGACAATCGTTGGTACTTTAACTTTAAATTGACTAAATCATGACCGTCAATGAACTCTCCTAAAATAACAAAAACCACATCAAGCTTAATAAACAAACCAATCCTTTAAAAAAAATGTCAACTTCCACCCAAAAGGAAGACACAGTATGACTACCGTATTTTCCGCACTATAAGGCGCATCGGATTATAAGGCGCACCTTCAATGAATGGCATATTTCAAAACTTTGTTCATATATAAGGCGCACCGGATTATAAGGCGCACCTATGTCAACAAAACAGTCAGATAGGTCAGTCAAACTTTATTAATAGATAACAAACCAGCGTTCTGACAACTCCGTTCACTCCCAAAATGAATAAACAGCTGATTTACTCGTGTTACGTAAATCAAACGTGCAATCACAATATAGTAACACGTGAAATAGTGCAGAGCAATAACAATATATCAATAACTCAACGTTGCTCAAACGTTAATGTCACACAACACAACACACTAAATAAAAATGTAAAGCTCACTTTATGAAGTTATAGCTCATTCACAAATCCCTCGAATTCTTCCTCTTCAGTGTCCGAATTAAACAGTTGAGCGAATACGGCATCCAACATGGCCGGCTCCGTCTCGTCGAAGTCGTCAATAATGGAGTCAGTGTCGTTGCCGTTTATTAGTTCAGTGACAATTCCTGCCTTCCTGAAAGCTCGGACCACAGATGAGACTGAATCAGCCCAGGCATTTACGATCCACTGGCAGATAGTGGCGTATGTCGTCTGGCGCTGTCTCCCTGTCTTGGTGAACGTCACGTGTGTTCGCCTTCTGTCATCCACTGTTCCCACGCAGTTAGCAGTCTAGCTTCGAATGCCCTGTTGACACCAATATCTAGCGGCTGGAGGTCTTTTGTCAATCCACCCGGAATGACGGCGAGTATTGAATTAGTATTGAACACGCGCGTAAGCGTGTCTCTTAATGTGATGTTATGAGCTAGCAAATATAACAACTACACTACCCAGCATGCAACGATAGTGACGAGCATGCGCGGTAGCCCTGAGAAGCGTTGTTGTATGCTGTCAGTTAGAATGTGGTTATGAGCACGCTGTGAGTAAACGTTGAGAACTCAGTTAACACGCCTCGTCTGCATTATTTATAATTAGACAGACAACACACTTAATAGGAGCCATTTTGGGGTCTTTACATAAACACACAAATGGAAATGAAACGTCACATATCCCAGCATGCACCGCGCGCTTCTTCTTCTTCTACGGGGAAAAAAGATGGCGGCTGTTTACCGTAGTTGCGAGACCGAAACTTTATGAAAATTAATATTAGTATTAACCCATATATAAGGCGCACCGGATTATAAGGCGCACTGTCAGCTTTTGAGAAAATTTGTGGTTTTTAGGTGCGCCTTATAGTGCGGAAAATACGGTATACCAAAACAATTGCAGGATGGATTCAGACTCCACACACACACCCCTTGTTGCGACTTCCCAGGTCACTCACTCAAAGAAGTCAGACTGTGTCCAACCGGTCCAGTATTTTAATGTGTACCGTTGCATCTCTAATAAGCCCCTCTGCATTAAGATGGCAGCTTTTTCTGTTTTTCATGGATAAATGTTTCGATGTTATTTTGACGTCCTCATTTTGCTTCAGTGTGATGCAGACTAACAGTGCTTTGCTCCAACTGCTTCATCATGTTTGTCATGTTTTTCATGATTTCTTTCTTGAATTCAAGAAACATCATCCACTGTCGTTCACACTTAATTTCTTCTTTTTTTATGCTTTTAAAAACAAAGTTATGTCCATCTCTAGCTATAAGCTAATGCTCGCGAGTAAGATAGGCGGATCTTCATTGTGACTTTCACTACACCAGGGGTCGGCAACCTTTACCAGTCAAAGAGCCATTTTGACCAGTTTCACAAATTATAGAAAACAATGGGAGCCACAAACATTTTTTGAAATTTAAAATGAAATAACACTACATACAAAGTTTTTTTTTTTTTGCTTTGTGCTATGTATAAACCAGGGGTCTCAGACACGCTGCCCACACCTTAATATGGAATTTGAACGCTGGTGCGGCACGCGGGTTTTATATGAATGGCGCTTGTCATCGTCATTCGTGCCGTGATGGTACAGCAGATAGCGCCCACTACAACCAGCGTGCCTAATCAGCCACACGTTGTATAGGGCTTCCGCTTGCTCATGTAGGTGACAGCAAGGCATACTTGGTCAACAACCACACAGGTTACACTGACGGTGGCGGTATAAAAAAAACTTTAACACTCTTACTAATAATGCGCCACACTGTGAACCCACACCAAACACATTTCGGGAGAACATCTGCACCGTAACACAACATAAACACAACAGGACAAATACCCAGAATCCCATGCAGCCCTAACTCTTCCGGGATACATTATACACCCCCACTACCAAACCCCGCCCACCTCAACCTACGCACAGAGGGGGGGTGGAGGGGGTTGATGTGTGAGGGAGCAGGGTTGTGGTGGGGGCGGGGTTTGGTGGTAGCAGGGGTGTATAATGTAGCCCGGAAGAGTTAGGGCTGTATGGGATTCTGGGTATTTGTTCTTTTGTGTTTATGTTGTGTTAAAGTGCAGATGTTCTCCCGAAATGTGTTTGTCATTCTTGTTTGGTTTTGGTTCAAAGTGTGGCGCATTATTAGTAAGAGTGTTAAAGTTGTTTTATATGGCCACCGTCAGTGTAACCTGTGTGGCTGTTGACTAAGTATGCCTTGCTGTCACGTACGTGTGCAAGCAGAAGATGCATACTGCATAAGAAGTGGTTGGGCTGGCACTCTATTAATACAGATTGTAGAGGGCGCCAAATGCTGTACCATCATGGCATGCCCTTGTTATAACAGTAAGGGTGAAAATCGTTTTTTTTTTTTGCGAGAGGCACTGAAATCCGGAAGTCTCCCGGGAAAATCGGGGGGTTCGGCAAGTAAGCTGCTGAGCCGCATCAGAGTGATCAAAGAGCCGCATGCGACTCCGAAGCCGCGGGTTGCCGACCCCAGCACTACACCAACTAGTGGGGTGGGGATCACATCTCACGTGTTTGTTCACAACCGAAAGCATGACAATCAGCTGAGAGACAGCTCTTATGTCGAACACTATAAGCTTGAAATACTTTCCTGTCTTATGTCATGTCCACCCAGACTGAAAGAAAAATACTACATCATATTTTCTACCAAATGGAGATGGAACTAAGCTGTGACATGTTGTGTCCGTGCAGGAGCCGCTGGTGGTGTTGGGTTGTGTGCAGCTCCTGCAGAACCTCAGCCAGCACAGGCAACACGTGAAGGACCTGCCCAACAAGACCATGATGGACATCCTCACTGAGGTAACAACTTTACAACGCCAGTCATATCCTATATCATCAAAGCCCCTTTCTCTGGCACCATTGGAAGAGGTAGACCCACGCACACCGGCAAGCGTGGGACGTAACACAGTCATAGAATGACTGTTATGCCAGTGCTTCTTTTTTTTTCTCTCTAACATCTGTTTATTGATATATATATATACAGGTAAAAGCCAGTAAATTAGAATATTTTGAAAAACTTGATTTATTTCAGTAATTGCATTCAAAAGGTGTACCGTATTTTCCGCACTATAAGCCGCCCCGGGTTATTAGCCGCACCTTCAATGAATGGCATATTTCAAAACTTTGTCCACCTATAAGCCGCCCCGGACTATAAGCCGCGCCTACGCTGCGCTAAAGGGAATGTCAAAAAAACAGTCAGATAGGTCAGTCAAACTTTAATAATATATTAAAAACCAGCGTTCTAACAACTCTGTCCCAAAATGTACGCAAATGTGCAATCACAAACATAGTAAAATTCAAAATAGTGCAGAGCAATAGCAACATAATGTTGCTCGAACGTTAATGTCACAACACACAAAATAAACATAGCGCTCACCTTCTGAAGTTATTCTTCATTCGTAAATCCTTCGAATTCTTCGTCTTCGGTGTCCGAATTGAAAAGTTGGGCAAATGTGGGATCCAAAATGGCCGGTTCCGTCTCGTCGAAGTCATCGGAGTCAGTGTCACTGTTGTCCAGCAGTTGCTGTGAAATAGTGGTCTGTGTGCGGATGGAGAGATTGCGTCTTTTCATGAACCGGAAACACCAAGAAGCACCACCTTTAAAATCATCCAGGTGAAGTTCGCTTGCTAGCGTTGTTGCCTTCATTCGAATAGTGATGGTGCTGACACTTCTGCTTGCTGCTCTCTGCTCAACAACCCACTGTTCGAGTTTGTCCTCCAACAGTAGCCAAAACTCTGTTTTGTCTTCTTTACCTGGCGCAGGTCATCTTCTTGCTTCCTCCACCTACGCACCATTGATTCATTTATGTTATATTCTCTTGCTGCTGCTCTATTTCCGTGTTCTTCGGCATGACTTATTGCCTTAAGTTTAAATTCTGCGTTATACGCGTGTCGCTTAGTAGGAGCCATTTTGTGGTCTGGTCTTTACAGATGTAAACACACAAAGGAAATGAAACGAAAATCCGCGCGCTTCTTCTTCTTCCGGGGGCGGGTGGTTGATTACAGTAGAAGAAGAAGCGCTTCCTGTTCTATGGGGGCGGGTGCTTACCTTGGCGGTTGCTTGCGTAGAAGAAGAAGCGCTTCCTGTTCTACCGGGAAAAAAGATGGCGGCTGTTTACCGTAGTTTGCGAGATCGAAACTTTATGAAAATGAATCTTAATATTTATCCATATATAAAGCGCACCGGGTTAAAAGCCGCACTGTCAGCTTTTGAGTAAATTTGTGGTTTTTAGGTGCGGCTAATGGTGCGGAAAATACGGTAACTTGTACATTATATTTATTCATTGCACACAGACTGATGCATTCAAATGTTTATTTCATTTAATTTTGATGATTTGAAGTGGCAACAAATGAAAATCCAAAATTCCGTGTGTCACAAAATTAGAATATTACTTAAGGCTAATACAAAAAAGGGATTTTTAGAAATGTTGGCCAACTGAAAAGTATGAAAATGAAAAATATGAGCATGTACAATACTCAATACTTGGTTGGAGCTCCTTTTGCCTCAATTACTGCGTTAATGCGGCGTGGCATGGAGTCGATGAGTTTCTGGCACTGCTCAGGTGTTATGAGAGCCCAGGTTGCTCTGATAGTGGCCTTCAAATCTTCTGCGTTTTTGGGTCTGGCATTCTGCATCTTCCTTTTCACAATACCCCACAGATTTTCTATGGGGCTAAGGTCAGGGGAGTTGGCGGGCCAATTTAGAACAGAAATACCATGGTCCGTAAACCAGGCACGGGTAGATTTTGCGCTGTGTGCAGGCGCCAAGTCCTGTTGGAACTTGAAATCTCCATCTCCATAGAGCAGGTCAGCAGCAGGAAGCATGAAGTGCTCTAAAACTTGCTGGTAGACGGCTGCGTTGACCCTGGATCTCAGGAAACAGAGTGGACTGACACCAGCAGATGACATGGCACCCCAAACCATCACCCAACCATGCAAATTTTGCATTTCCTTTGGAAATCGAGGTCCCAGAGTCTGGAGGAAGACAGGAGAGGCACAGGATCCATGTTGCCTGAAGTCTAGTGTAAAGTTTCCACCATCAGTGATGGTTTGGGGTGCCATGTCATCTGCTGGTGTCGGTCCACTCTGTTTCCTGAGATCCAGGGTCAACGCAGCCGTCTACCAGCAAGTTTTAGAGCACTTTATGCTTCCTGCTGCTGACCTGCTCTATGGAGATGGAGATTTCAAGTTCCAACAGGACTTGGCGCCTGCACACAGCGCAAAATCTACACGTGCCTGGTTTACGGACCATGGTATTTCTGTTCTAAATTGGCCCGCCAACTCCCCTGACCTTAGCCCCATAGAAAATCTGTGGGGTATTGTGAAAAGGAAGATGCAGAATGCCAGACCCAAAAACGCAGAAGAGTTGAAGGCCACTATCAGAGCAACCTGGGCTCTCATAACACCTGAGCAGTGCCAGAAACTCATCGACTCCATGCCACGCCGCATTAACGCAGTAATTGAGGCAAAAGGAGCTCCAACCAAGTATTGAGTATTGTACATGCTCATATTTTTCATTTTCATACTTTTCAGTTGGCCAACATTTCTAAAAATCCCTTTTTTGTATTAGCCTTAAGTAATATTCTAATTTTGTGACACACGGAATTTTGGATTTTCATTTGTTGCCACTTCAAATCATCAAAATTAAATGAAATAAACATTTGAATGCATCAGTCTGTGTGCAATGAATACATATAATGTACAAGTTACACCTTTTGAATGCAATTACTGAAATAAATCAAGTTTTTCAAAATATTCTAATTTACTGGCTTTTACCTGTGTATATATATATATTTTTTCCAACTTTTTTTATTGGCATTTTCAAATAGACAGAAAAAAGTGCAAGTCAAAACAGTACAATTTTAAAGTCAGTAAATGATTCACACCCTTTCCCTTAAAACCCAAACCTCCCACCCCACTCAGGTCCCACTAACGAGGAACAAATGGCACAATTATGTAACAAGTAAGACGACAAAGACAGACACATTCTCACACACACACACACACACATACGAGGCCAGAGACAGACAGATATATATAAAAAATATATATATATAATAATAATAATAAAATAAAATAAAAATTAATAATAATAATATATAATAAAATAAAAATAGAATAAAATAATACTAATAAATAAAAGGGAGATTATTCCTCATCTGCGTCTGGGCATAGGTCAAGAGAGTTGACATACAGCAAAAAAGGGCTCCATGAGCTTTCAAATGCTTGAACCGAGCCTTTTAGCGAAAACCTACGTTTTTCCAGTTTTAGATTGTAGAGAACCTCTCTAATCCAACGGCCGTGTGATGGGGGGCGAGCCAGCTTCCAATCAAACAAGATCAATCGCCTGGCCAGCAGGGTCGTAAAAGCAACAGCGCGTTTTAGTGGTACCGCGCACCTGTTATCGGGGCATACGCCAATAATGGCTGATAATGGGTTTGGAGGAAAGTTTGACCGTATGCTTTTCCAATTGTGTCAAAAATGTCCTCCCAAAAGGAACATAGTTTAGAGCAGGACCAGAACATATGGACGTGATCAGCCGGAGATTGTTTGCATCTATTGCAGGTATTGCTAACAGTGGGGTAGATTTTGGATAGTTTTGAATTAGTGTAGTGAATTTTATGGATTACTTTGCATTGGATGAGACTGTGACGGGCACATATTGAGGAGGAGTGAACCAGTTTCAGGGCCGAGTTCCAGTGTTGATCGGATATGTTGGTATTAAGATCGCTCTCCCACGAGGCTCTTATCACTGATAGAGAGTTTGGAGCAACTGAACTTAAGGAGGTATATAACACGGAGATACATTTTTTATGATTAGGGCTCAAAGATAACAATGTATCTATAAGAGTTTCCGGAGGACGATTTGGAAAGTGTGGGAACTGCTTCTTTACGAAGTCCCTCGCCTGAAAGAAACGAAAAAGGTGGGAGTTCGGCAAATCGTATTTGGAAGAGAGTTCAGTGAAGGATGAGAACACTCCGTCTGCATAGAGGTCTTTCACAGTGGTGATACCATGATCGTGCCAAGTCATAAATGCGGGGTCAGTACGGGAAGGTTTAAATAATTGTTTTTTAAGTAGCGGGGTCAATATAGATGGGCCCTGAGAACCCAAGTGTTTTTTATTGATATATTTTTTTGACAAAATAGAAATACAACACAATATAAATCATATGTCCCCCCCCCCCCCCCCCAAAACTTTGTCCACCAATAAGCCGCCCCGTGTTGTAAGCCGCATCTAACTGCGCTAAAGGAATGTCAAAAAAACAGTCAGATAGGTCAGTCAAACTTTAATAATATATTAAAAACCAGCGTTCTAACAACTCTGTTCACTCCCAAAATGTACGCAAATGTGCAATCACAAACATACGTATATCAACATGGACAGAGCTGCGTGAAAAAAGCCACCCGGCCTCTTCGCGTAAACTTAAACTTACCTTAACCACTCGCTCATCTTTTCTTCATCCATCCCTTCGAGTTAGCTTTTATGATGACGCCGGCTGGAAAGGTCTCTTTTGGCAAGGTCTTCCTTTTGAATATCACCATGGGTGGAAGTTAGCATGGCAAGCTAGAACCACAGTGAAGGATGACTTCTCATTCCCTGTGGTGCGAATATTCACCGTACGTGCTCCCGTTCCACAGTGCGGTTCACAGGAATATCAGTTGCTGTGAAATACGGTAGTAATCCGTGTGCGGATGGAGAGATTGCGTCTTTTCATGAACCGGATCCTTGTCGCTTAGTAGGAGCCATTTTGTGGTCTTTACAGATGTAAACAGGAAATGAAACGTACGGTGATATCCGCGCGTTTTTTCTTCTTCTTCCGGGGGCGGGTGGTTGCTTACAGTAGAAGAAGAAGCGCTTCCTGTTCTATGGGGGCGGGTGCTTACCTTGGCGGTTGCTTGCGTAGAAGAAGAAGCGCTTCCTGTTCTACCGGGAAAAAAGATGGCGGCTGTTTACCTAAGTTGCGAGATCGAAACTTTATGAAAATGAATCTTAATATTTATCCATATATAAAGCGCACCGGGTTAAAAGCCGCACTGTCAGCTTTTGAGTAAATTTGTGGTTTTTAGGTGCGGCTAATGGTGCGGAAAATACGGTAGTATAGTACCGCAATACTAATGAATCATATTCGGTACAATACCGCCTCTGAAAAGTGCCGCAGTATTAACAGTCAGGTAAAGACAGTATTTTATTTTATAAAAAATAAATAATTTATGTCAACTGCTGTAAAGAAAAACTGTTTAAAAAAAAAAATATATATACCGTATTTTCCGCACCATAAGCCGCCCTGGGTTATAAGCCGCGCCTTCAATGAACAGCATATTTCAAAACTTTGTCCACCTATAAGCCGCCCCGTGTTATAAGCCGCATCTAACTGCGCTAAAGGGAATGTCAAAAAAACAGTCAGATAGGTCAGTCAAACTTTAATAATATATTAAAAACCAGCGTGATGTGGGCGCGCATGGAGTCGTATATCAACATGGACGGAGCTGCGTGAAAAAAGCCACCCGGCCTCTTCGCGTAAACTTCCCTTAACCACTCGCTCATCTTTTCTTCATCCATCCATCCCTTCGAGTTAGCTTTTATGATGACGCCGGCTGGAAAGGTCTCTTTTGGCAAGGTCTTCCTTTTGAATGTTACCATGGGTGGAAGTTTCTGGCCATTAGCATGGCAAGCTAGAACCACAGTGAAGGATGACTTCTCATTCCCTGTGGTGCGAATATTCACCGTACGTGCTCCCGTTGTATCCACAGTGCGGTTCACAGGAATATCAAAAGTCAGTGGAACCTCGTCCATGTTGATAATGTTCTCTGGCCGGATCTTTTTTTCAGCTATCTTGTTTTTACAATATGCACGGAAAGTAGCCAGCTTTTCTTGAAAGTCTTTAGGCAGTTGCTGTGAAATAGTAGTCCGTGTGCGGATGGAGAGATTGCGTCTTTTCATGAACCGGAAACCTGTCGCTTAGTAGGAGCCATTTTGTGGTCTTTACAGATGTAAACACACAAAGGAAATGAAACGTAATATCCGCGTGCTTCTTCTTCTTCTACGGGGGCGGGTGGTTGCTTACAGTAGAAGAAGAAGCACTTCCTCTTCTACGGGGAAAAAAGATGGCGGCTGTTTACCGTAGTTGCGAGACCGAAACTTTATGAAAATGAATCTTAATATTAATCCATATATAAAGCGCACCGGGTTATAAGCCGCACTGTCAGCTTTTGAGTAAATTTGTGGTTTTTAGGTGCGGCTAATAGTGCGGAAAATACGGTATCTATAGCAGGGGTGTCAAAAGTGTTCCCCGGAGGCCATTTGCGGCCCACAGCTAATGTTTTAAAGGCCCACGGCACATTCTAAAAACACTATTAAAATTAACAAAAACATAACAAAAGTGAAATAAAAAAGCTCAAAGGTTAAATGTAATTTAGAAAAAGTTGCAATGTTGACTAATAAAACAAAGCTGTTTTTTTTTTCTTTCAAACTGTCATTGCTCAAAACATAATATTGAATCAAAATCAATGTCATTATGAATTATTGACCTATCCAAGGTTCCGATTACTTCACATTAAATATTCCAGTAAGAAAAATATTTTTGGTGGAAGATTTTGCAAATTTGGTAAATAAATAACCCAAAAATTTGTATTATGTTGTTTTCTTACTGTACCGAAAATGAACTGAACCATGACCTCTAAACCGAGGTACGTACCGAACCGAAATTGTTGTGTACCGTTACACCCCTAATATTAAGTGTAGTTGTTGATGTTAAACAAAGTGATTGGCAAAACTGCTTGTCATTTTTATGTTGAGGCGGCAGGGGAAATGTCGGTAGCTGCATTGCTGAATGTAATTAATAAAGTAACTTGTAATCTAACTTAGTTACTTTTAAAATCAACTTATCAGTAAAGTAAAGGAGTAATCAGTAGTCATTAATCAGATTAGTTTTTCAAGGTAACTGTGGCAACACTGATTTTGATATGTTCCAGTTTCAAAAGCTGTACAATAATTGATTGGTTTTTTTTTAAGAAAAAACTGCTTACATGTCAGTTTTGTGTTTATTAGCATCACTGTTCTGGTTCCATTACACCTATATATTCCATGCTTAGCAGTAGCGTTGACCTGCTGCATGTGTGCTGCGTGCAGGTGCCCGAGAAGGTGTTTGAGGAGGTCCTGCTGAGCGCCCTGAAGACCGACCTGGAGTCGGCCTTCAAGACCCCGGAGCAGCTGCAGCTGCTGCTGGTGGCGCTGGAGCGCTTCCCACAAAGCCTCAAGCCCAAAAAGCTGAAAAAGCTGCTGGGCTCCTCCAACATCATCAACGACGACAACATCTCCAAGTAAGAAGAGGAAGAAGACTAGGGTCAGCCCTCTTGGTCCTTTCCATGACCAGGGTCTTCTCTTTCAGGCTGACGGAGGTTCTGAAGCTGTCTGTTCAGTACGTGAAGAAGGAGTGTGTCCTTCCCGCCGTCTTCATGGACCTGCTCAAGCTCTCCCTGAGGGAAAATAGCTTCCAGCTCTTCTGGAATGGAGCCATCGTGGAGGGAATGTTGTGGCAGCCGCCAGGACCCGCACAGTGAGTGCCAATGGATTATTGATTGATTGATTAAACGTCCATAGAGGCATGTCTCAGCATTGTGTGTTTGGTGAGCAGCTACATCAGCTTCCGCCTGTTGGGCAGCGCTCTGCCGCTGCTGTCGCTGGACCAGCTCAAAGAGGTGCTGTCTGGGAAGGTGATGAAGCAATACGGCGAGCACTTGGTGGCATCTGCTCAGGTCAGTTTGCATTGATGCTAACGCTAATGAACGTTTTCAGGTCAGTTCACATTTTAATATTTACATCTCATGCTACATCGCTAACTCTAATGAACGTTTGCAGGTCAGTTTACATTTTAATATTTACATCTGTGCTACATCGCTAACTCTAATGGGGCGGTAATAGCTCGGCTGGTAGAGCGGCCGGGCCAGCAACTTGAGGGTTCCAGGTTCGATCCCCTCTTCCGCCATCCTAGTCCTTGCCGTTGTGTCCTTGGGCAAGACACTTTACCCACCTGCTCCCAGTGCCACCCACACTGGTTTAAATGTAACTTAGATATTGGGTTTCACAATGTAAAGCGCTTTGAGTCGCTTGAGAAAATGCGCTATATAAATGTAATTCACTTCACTTCACTAATGAACGTTTTCAGGTATGTTTACATTTTAATATTTACATCTGTGCTACATAGCTAACTCTAATGAATGTTTGCAGGTCAGTTTACATTTTAATATTTACATCTGTGCTACATCGCTAATGCTAATGAACGTTTACAGGTCTGTTTACATTTTAATATTTACATCGATGCTACATCGCTAACGCTAATGAGCGTTTGCATGCCAGTTTACTACTATGCTACATTTGTAACACTAAAGATCATTTTTAGGTCAGTTTACATCCTAATATTTACATTTATGCTACATCACTAACCCTAATAAACATTTTCAGGTTAGTTTACATCCCAGTATTGTAATCTTTGCTACATTATTAACATTAATGAATGTGTTCAGGTCAGATTACGTTTTAATATACACATCTATACTACATAGCTAATGCCAATGAATGTTTTCAGGTCAGTTTTCGTTCCAATATTGAAATATATGCTACATTGCTAACGCTAATGAGCATTTTTGGGTCAGTTAACGTTTTAATATTTACATCTATGCTACATAGCTAATAGTGGGGGTAGAAATAATCGATTTTTAGATGCATAGCAATTTAGGACATGGATGATTATAGAATCCATTAGTAAACGTCAATAATCTATTTATTTATTGTAAATAAAGTAATGCAGACCGTTCTAAAATTTAGCTGATGGCAGCTCCTTTATTATCGGGATCTTACGGTCCAGTTTTGCACACATTTTCATTGGTTTAATAAATGTCGGAATTATTTTAACTGTTTCTTATTCCAAATGAATTGTTTTTTGTAAAGTTCCAAGTAGGGCTGCAACAACTAATCGATTAAAATCGATTATAAAAATAGTTGGCGATTAATTTACTTATTTTATTTATTTATTTATTATTATTATTTTTTTTAAATAAACCTTTATTTATAAACTGCAACATTTACAAACAGCTGAGAAACAATAATCAAAATAAGTATGGTGCCAGTATGCTGTTTTTCCCCCCATAAAATACTGGAAAGGATAGAAATGTAGTTTGTCTCTTTTATCCGATTATTAATCGATTAATCGAAGTAATAATCTACAGATTTATCGATTATCTAATTAGTTGTTAGTTGCAGCCCTAGTTCCAAGTAATAAACACTTATTTAATGAAACGGAAATAAATGTAAAACCAATATTTACATCTATGCTACATAGCTAACGCTAATGAACAGTTTCAGGTCAGTCTACGTTCCAATATTCATATCTATGCGATATCACTAACGTTAATGAACGTTTTTAGGTCAGTTTTAATTTTAATATTTACATCTATGCTACAACGCTAACGCTAAAGAACATTTTCATTTAAATTTACTACCTGATGTCTACATTTATGCTACATTGTTAACACTGTCAAGTTGGTTTGCGTCCCAATATTTACATCTATGCTAAATCGCGAATTAAGGTTTTTCTATGCTACATTGCTAACGCTAATAAACGTTTTCACGTCCGTTTACGTTCCAATATTTATATTTATGCTCCATTGCTAATGCAAATAAATATTTGCAGGTCAGTTTAGATCCATGCTACATTGTTAACGCTAATTAACGTTTTCAGGTCAGTTTACGTTCCAATATTTAAATCTATGCTACATCTCAAACGCTAATGAATGTTTTCAGGTCAGTTTACATTTTAATATTTGCATCTGTGCTACATAGCTAACGAAAAAGAACATTTGCAGGTCAGATTACGTCCCGATATTTACATCTTTGCTACATCCCTGGTGCTAATGAACGTGGCTGGGCTTCTTCTTCCTGTCCTGTGACGTCATTTGTTGCTAGGCAGTGTTCACTTCAAAAGTTCGCCAATGAAAGCGCTGTGAGAAAAGTATTGATAATAACAATTGATTACACGTGTTCTCACGCTATTTGAAGAAATACATATTTCAAATTTATTTTATTTTTTTTACACTTTACAATTTAAATATTATAGGTTTCTTATTAGATGTTACTTTTTACTACGTTATCAAAAAAATGTACATTACTTCTAAATCATCAAGTCAAATTTTCCTATTGTGGATAAAATATGAAATATTTCAATACTTAATGTTAAACATTGGTATTTTTTTAATATTTTCATTGATGATGTTAAACATTAATATTTATATTTAAAGTACCGTATTTTTCGGAGTATAAGTCGCTCCGGAGTATAAGTCGCACCGGCCGAAAATGCATAATAAAGAAGGAAAAAAACATATATAAGTCGCTCTGGAGTATAAGTCACATTTTTTGGGGAAATTTATTTGATAAAACCCAACAGCAAGAATAGACATTTGAAAGGCAATCTAAGATAAATAAAGAATAGTGAACAACAGGCTGAATAAGTGTACGTTATATGAGGCATAAATAACCAACTGAGAACGTGCCTGGTATGTTAACGTAACATATTATGGTAAGAGTCATTCAAATAACTATAACATATAGAACATGCTATACGTTTACCAAACAATCTGTCACTCCTAATCGCTAAATCCCATGAAATCTTTTACGTCTAGTTTCTTACGTGAATGAGATAAATAATATTTTTTGATATTTTATGGTAATTTGTTAATAATTTCAGACTTAAGTCGCTCCTGAGTATAAGTCGCACCCCCGGCCAAACTATGAAAAAAACTGCGACATATAGTCTGAAAAATACGGTACTGGTAAAAAAGAAAAAAAAGATAAACATGAGTATTACAATTTTGTCCGTTGCAGAAACAAGAGCGCTTTAAGTTGGCGCCAGAGATGGACACGTACGTGTCAGACTTCCTGCAGGGCTGCGAGGACGCCGACAAGCAGATGGCGGTGATGGTGGCCTTCTCCTCGCTCGCCCACCGGGGCTCGCCCGTGGTGCCGTGCGTGTGGCGCGTGGTCCAGCACCTGCAGCCGCCGGCGCTGCGGAGCTACGTGGCGTGGCTGAAGAGCAACTTCCTGCACCCGGGGATGGAGCAGCTGCTGCACTTGAGCGTCCGCAAGCAGAAGAAGGAGCAGAAGAAGGCGCGCTGGCAGGAAGAGCAGGATCGGTAAAGCCTCGCCAGCAAACACCTGTGACCCCAGATGAGACGCCTCACCTCTCACTTCGCTCATCAGGAACGACTCGTCCCGCCTGAGGAAGTGGATCCTGGGTAGGCTGACCTCCATCGTGGACAACCACCAGCTGAAGAAGGACGAGGACACCATCATGGAAGTGGCCAGGTCGGAGACGCAGACTTTTTCCCTCTCCCGTGAAGGAGGACATCATCTTGAGCGCTTTTTTTCTTCTTCTTCAGGTTCATCTTCTTCCACGCCTTCTTCAGCACCAAGAAGGCGAGCGCAGACATTCCGGAGACGGAGGAGACACTCCATGTCCCGCTGGATGCCGCAACCAGAGCAGCGCTGGTCAATTTCTTCTTCGGGTGAGGGCTCTTTAATTTAATGTTCTTATACCGCCGTCTTATTCCTGTGAGATCCCCTAAATGTGTGAATGTTATTGGTCCTGGGGACCTGAAAGGGTCTTATCCATAAATATTTGTTTTCACTTTCAGTGCTTAAGTCTGTAGATCACATTCAGATCTAGAGACTTAGACTTCCTTTATTGTCATTCAAATTTGAACTTTACATGTAGTACAGATAAGAACAAAGTTTTGTTGCATTAGCTCAGGGGTTCCCCAAACTTTTTGACCCCGGGGGCCACATTGGGTTAAAAAAAATGTGGCCAGGGGCCATCTTTTTTAATAATATATATATATATATATATATATATATATATATATATACATATATATATATATATATATATATATATATATATATATATATATATACCGTATTTTCCGCACCATAAGCCGCCCTGGGTTATAAGCCGCGCCTTCAATGAACGGCATATTTCAAAACTTTGTCCACCTATAAGCCGCCCCATGTTATAAGCCGCATCTAACTGCGCTAAAGGGCATGTCAAAAAAACAGTCAGATAGGTCAGTCAAACTTTAATAATATATTAAAAACCAGCGTGATGTGGGCGCGCATGGAGTCGTATATCAACATGGACGGAGCTGCGTGAAAAAAGCCACCCGGCCTCTTCGCGTAAACTTCCCTTAACCACTCGCTCATCTTTCCTTCATCCATCCATCCCTTCGAGTTAGCTTTTATGATGACGCCGGCTGGAAAGGTCTCTTTTGGCAAGGTCTTCCTTTTGAATATCACCATGGGTGGAAGTTTCTGGCCATTAGCATGGCAAGCTAGAACCACAGTGAAGGATGACTTCTCATTCCCTGTGGTGCGAATATTCACCGTACGTGCTCCCGTTGTATCCACAGTGCGGTTCACAGGAATATCAAAAGTCAGTGGAACCTCGTCCATGTTGATAATGTTCTCTGGCCGGATCTTTTTTCCAGCTATCTTGTTTTTACAATATGCACGGAAAGTAGCCAGCTTTTCTTGAAAGTCTTTAGGCAGTTGCTGTGAAATAGTAGTCCGTGTGCGGATGGAGAGATTGCGTCTTTTCATGAACCGGAAACCTGTCGCTTAGTAGGAGCCATTTTGTGGTCTTTACAGATGTAAACACACAAAGGAAATGAAACGTAATATCCGCGCGCTTCTTCTTCTTCTACGGGGGCGGGTGGTTGCTTACAGTAGAAGAAGAAGCGCTTCCTCTTCTATGGGGGCGGGTGCTTACCTTGGCGGTTGCTTGCCGTAGAAGAAGAAAAAAGATGGCGGCTGTTTACCGTAGTTGCGAGACCTAAACTTTATGAAAATGAATCTTAATATTAATCCATATATAAAGCGCACCGGGTTATAAGCCGCACTGTCAGCTTTTGAGTAAATTTGTGGTTTTTAGGTGCGGCTAATAGTGCGGAAAATACGGTGTGTATATATATATATATATATATATATATATATATATATATATATATATATATATATATATATATATATATATATATATATATATATGTCTTAATAAGGTTATCCAAAAAATAGTGCTCGATACAACCCCCCCGTACCAAAAAGCACTTGATGAAAGCGGATACAATTTCTCCCTCACCTATGAACCCACGCCAGGAAACCAACCAAAAAAGAACAGAAAACGAAACAACATCATCTGGTACAACCCCCCATACAGCAAAAACGTCTCAACTAACATTGGCCACAAATTCCTCACTCTGATTGACAAACACTTCCCCAAAGGCAACACACTAAGAAAAGTATTCAACAAGAACAACATTAAATTGAGCTACAGCTGTATGAACAATATACGACAAATTATCTCAAACCACAACAAAACAATTGCAAATGAGCCGTCGGCCCCCGGACAGAGCGACTCCAAAACCAACAAAGGCTGCAACTGCCGCAAGAAACCTGATTGCCCTCTCAACGGGGGGTGCTTACAAACATCAGTTGTTTACCAATCTAAGGTAACACGCAAGGACATTAACACATCCGACACATATGTAGGATTAACCGAGGGAGAGTTTAAAACCAGATGGAACAATCACAAGGCTTCTTTCTGGAACCAAAACCTGCGGAATACCACAGAACTCAGCAAACACATTTGGGACCTCAAAGACAATAATGTTGAATATTCAATAACATGGCAAATTCTTGCATCCAGCACACCTTACAATAGTGGTAATAAAAGATGCAACCTATGCTTGAAAGAGAAACTGTTTATTATATACCGTCCAGACCTGTCATCCCTGAACAAGCGGAGCGAAATTGTATCAGCATGCCGCCACAGACGGAAACACCTCCTAGGTAACACATGAGCCAATCACCACGCCCCTACGCCAGCCTGTACCCACCCACTCTGTGCCCTATACAAACCATGGTATGTGAATGCTTCCATTAAAATCTCCTGATGATTGAGGAACCCCTCATGAAACAGGCCTGTAGAGATGAAGTAGTCTTGTGATTTTTTTTCCCCACACATACATATATATATATATATAGTACAGTACAGTACAGGCCAAAAGTTTGGACACACCTTCTCATTCAATGCGTTTTCTTTATTTTCATCACTATTTAGACTGTAGATTGTCACTGAAGGCATCAAAGCTATGAATGAACACATGTGGAGTTATGTACTTAACAAAAAAAAGGTGGAATAACTGAAAACATGTTTTATATTCTGGTTTCTTCAAAATAGCCACCCTTTGCTCTGATTACTTTTTCACACACTTGGCATTCTCTCCATGAGCTTCAAGAGGTAGTCACCTGAAATGGTTTTCACTTCACGGGTGTGCTTGGAGCTCATCGAGAGAATGCCAAGAGTGTGCAAAGCAGTAATCAGAGCACAGAGTGGCTATTTTGAAGAAACTCGAATATAAAACATGTTTTCAGTCATTTCACCTTTTTTTTTTTTTTGGGGATCTGCATAAATCCTGAAAAGTTGCGCACACCGTAGTCTATAAGCTTCTTCTTTTTCTCTATTTTCTTGTTATGGGACATTCATCCTCCGCTGTTGCCATTTCTAATATAAAGTAGTGTGAAATTCTAACTTATATCTGTCAGTTAACTTGCCATGAAAGCGCTAAAACATACCGGTGTAGTGAGTTTACATTATTCACCCAAGGAACTGTAGTTATTCAGAGAGTTCCGGTCGGACGGGACACATTTTCCGCCTTGTTGTTTCCGAATGAGGAGATGCTGCTTCGTTATTGATTTAAGTAAAGTCTGAATGTCATTAAAACAGTTAGCTCCATCTTTTGACACTTATTGCACTCCCGTCCTTGCACGCTACACCGCTACAACAAAGATGACGGGGGGAAGACGCTACGTAAATAGGACCTGCCCACAAATAATAACATAATAAATAAGACCGACTGTCAGAAAGCGGCTTGGAGATGATCTGTAAAACATAATCTATGCAACATTTTGACCAAAGAATCACCATTACATGTTATGTAGACCACAAGGAAGTGTTTTACATTTAGAAAAAAAATAAGACTCCTTTAATGCGCCCTAAATATGAACATCGACATACTTGCCAACCTTGAGACCTCCGAATTCGGGAGATTGGGGGAGGGGGGGTTAAGGGGGGATGAGGATATTTATAGCTAGAATTCACTTAAATTCAATATATATATATATATATATATATATATATATATATATATATATATATATATATATATATATATATATATATATATGTGTATATATATATATATATATATATATATATATACTGTATGTATATATATATATATATATATATATATATATAGTACAGTACACAGTAATGAAAACACAGTTGTTCTACTAACTGTACTGTACTTGCTGCTTACTTTAAAAAAAACAAAAAAAAACACTTTTCACTATTTGAGTAGCTTTTGTTCTGCCATTTGAGTACTGGCGAGCGATCCGGGAACATATACTTCATGGATTTGTTGAAAACATCCGCAAATGAGAACGGGATGTTTCTTGCAGATATCAGAATAGCCATCTTTGTCTCGGCATATGTTACACCCTCGGGTCTCCATTTAGCAAGGTGGCCCATAATACTGCGTTGCCGCCGCCTTGTGCTTCTCTGACCGTTCATGAGTGACTATATCCATTCGTCCACCGTGTTATGGGTTATAGATAAACCTATGGATAACGGAGACATATATATTAGTCTCCTTTTCAGGTGAGAGAGGACGCCAAAGGCAGTGCCTTTAAGGCACGCCCCCAATATTGTTTGTCCGGCTGGAAATTTTGGACATTACTACTTGCCGTAGTTTTGAAGCAATGCATGATGGGAATCCGGATGTTGTGTGTCAGTGTTTTAACGTGCCGGCTGGAATAAACACACGCTGAGAAATAGCTCCGTGCCTGCCTACTTTATGGGTTATAGATAAACCTATGGATAACGGAGACATATATAATAGTCTCCTTTTCAGGTGAGAGAGGATGCTATAGGCAGTGCCTTTAAGGCACGCCACCAAAATTGTTGTCAGGCTGGAAATCGGGACAAATTCGGGAGAATGGTTGTCCCGGGAGATTTTCGGGAGAGGCACTGAAATTCAGGAGTCTCCCGGGAAATTTGGGAGGGTTTGCAAGTATGTTCTTCGGCAGTGCGCCTTATAATCCGGTGCACTCTATGGTCCGAAAAATACGGTACACTTAACAGGATTTGCACGTATTTCAAAGGGGGAATGCTTGGATAATTTGGTTTTCATGGAAAAAGCGTTGTAAAATAAGAGGCTTATAGTATATCGAAAAATGGCCTTTATTAATGGGAGTCAATGGGGGACAAAAGGGTCCCAGGGAACTCCAGTGTATACTCACTCAATAGCTTGTGCTCAAAATAACGTTGAGATGAATGCCTTTACAACTCCTATTTCATCCCACTAATCTTTAAAATGAACATTCTGTTGCATGATGTCATCTGCTAAGGTAATATGAGGACCCAGAAAGGTCCCAGGTCTCCCCAAGGGAATTAAAAAACAGGAGGTTACCTACAGCCACCAATAAGGTTTTTTTGTGATGTGTGTATGACCCAGACTGCTGATGTCCATGCACAACCTGCCGCTGGCTGACGACACGGCGAAAGAGCAGGCGCCGAACCACAAGCGCACCCTGGGCGTGACGGCGGATGGCACCTTGTGGATCTACCACCTGGTCGAGTTCGCCCAAGTCCTGCTCAGCAAGCCAAAACTTGTGCAGAGCGTCCGGACCTTCAGTCTTGAGGAGAGGCAGGCCTGGGACAGGTGGGAGTGCGTCGGTCTTCACCTGTCCCGTGACCGTAGCAAGTGGTTGAAAGTGGAGCTTTTCTTGCAGCATGCTGGAGTCGGTGGCCAGCCTGAAAAAGAAAGCCAAGAAAGGACACTCCGCTGAGAGCCGCGCCTTCCAGCAACTCTTCCTCTTGGTCGGCCTGCACCTCTTCAAGGTACTTCAAGGCACAGAACACACTTAGGAAGTCCATCCCACAGATTAAGAAAAATATTGTTTGTGCAGGCTCCAGATGACCTCCTGGACATTATGAGGGACCTGCAGAGCTGCGTGGACAAAGCCCAGCAGGCGACCAAGAAGAAGAAGAAGGCGACACAAGGTAAGTCTTATTTTTTGATAGCTGTTGCTTATTTTAACTTTTATTGATATGTGGTACTATTTTATTTATCATATTTGATCATTTAGTTATCATGAACTCTTTTTTTATTGATTTTTTGTTTATCTAAGTTTTATTTATCAAATTTTAAGATTTATTGATATTCAGGGTCGCAATGATTAGTCAACACAGTGGACAAATGTCAACAATAAAATTTGTCGCCGACAATTATCGTGTCGTCATCAATCGTGTTTTTCCGGGCGGAAGCGTGTCCGCACCGCCACTCTCAAAAACATTGCCAGTGATAACATGTAAAATGGGAGAACCTTTCCTCTTATTCGTGTTAAAAACATTAATACCTTGCTCATTTTGCAAAGCGGATCTTGTTTTTATAGCAGTACATCTGTGATACGCAAGCATTTAAAGCGGAGGCAAGATGTCGAACATTTGGAGGGAGGATGCGGACTCAGCCACGGTAAGATTGTTAGCTTGTGCCTTGCTAGCCAGCTAACAAGAGTGAGACGAAGTTGTGTGAAAAATAGATTTAACTATCATTTTAGCCAAAGTCAGCCAGCTAAAATGTGTCTACATTAATTCAAGTACCGTATTTTCCGCACTATTAGCCGCACCTAAAAACCACAAATTTACTCAAAAGCTGACAGTGCGGCTTATAACCCGGTGCGCTTTATATATGGATTAATATTAAGATTCATTTTCATAAAGTTTAGGTCTCGCAACTACGGTAAACAGCCGCCATCTTTTTTCCCCGTAGAAGAGGAAGCGCTTCTTCTTCTACTGTAAGCAACCACCCGCCCCCGTAGAAGAAGAAGAAGCGCGCGGATATTACGTTTCATTTCCTTTGTGTGTTTACATCTGTAAAGACCACAAAATGGCTCCTACTAAGCGACAGGTTTCCGGTTCATGAAAAGACGCAATCTCTCCATCCGCACACGGACTACTATTTCACAGCAACTGCCTAAAGACTTTCAAGAAAAGCTGGCTACTTTCCGTGCATATTGTAAAAACAAGATAGCTGAAAAAAAGATCCGGCCAGAGAACATTATCAACATGGACGAGGTTCCACTGACTTTTGATATTCCTGTGAACCGCACTGTGGATACAACGGGAGCACGTACGGTGAATATTCGCACCACAGGGAATGAGAAGTCATCCTTCACTGTGGTTCTAGCTTGCCATGCTAATGGCCAGAAACTTCCACCCATGGTGATATTCAAAAGGAAGACCTTGCCAAAAGAGACCTTTCCAGCCGGCGTCATCATAAAAGCTAATTCGAAGGGATGGATGGATGAAGAAAAGATGAGCGAGTGGTTAAGGGAAGTTTACGCGAAGAGGCCGGGTGGCTTTTTTCACGCAGCTCCGTCCATGTTGATATACGACTCCATGCGCGCCCACATCACGCTGGTTTTTAACATATTATTAAAGTTTGACTGACCTATCTGACTGTTTTTTTGACATTCCCTTTAGCGCAGTTAGATGCGGCTTATAACACGGGGCGGCTTATAGGTGGACAAAGTTTTGAAATATGCCGTTCATTGAAGGCGCGGCTTATAACCCAGGGCGGCTTATGGTGCGGAAAATACGGTACTTTTAAAGCAAAGTCCATTTGCAATGCTGTAAAAAGGGCACAATAGCAAACTGCGCACACACAGAGACTGACAGGCACCAATGCGGAGGTACCGTAAGGTTAAAAATGCAATCTATGAAATAGCCAACATTTGAAGACTTAATCAAAAATACAATTCTAAACATTGAGTCTATTTAAGTGCTAACACTGCCAAGAGTTAATCAATAGTCAATATACCAGTGTGCAGCTTTTTAAACATCACAAAATGCTTTTCTTTTAGAGGAAGTTTTTGTGTTTTGTAGTTTGTTTTCATTGCTGCGCTTTTAACTGGATTTTTAAATACATAAACAAGGTAAATTTTTCATTTTTATTTTTATTTTTTAGCAATTTGATTTTCTTTTCTTTTAAATTAACAACAATTTAATAGTCATTTTAATTTTTGTAACAGCTGAATGGGCAGCACAGTTACAGTCTAAATAAATATGTATGAATGAATTAGTCGTCTTTGTTGTTAGTAAGCACATGTACATTAAATATGTAAGCTTTATTATCCGACTAATCGTTAATATACTCGTTGATTAATCGACTATCAAAATAATGGCTAGTTGCAGCCCTATTGATATCATTTGTCATTTATTTAACGATTGTTTTATTGATTTATGGATAGATATTTATCATAATTTTGATTATTTAAAATGTTTTCATATTTGTATTTTATTTATTTTTTAATAGATCATTTTATAAATGTATTAATAATTTTGTTGTATTTTTTAAATACTTTTTCTATGTATTTATATTTGTATTTTAACATTTAATTGTTCTTGTTGTATCAGTATGTTTTTATTAATTATTTTATATGTATTGATTTTATTTTTTATTCAATTAATGATTTAGTTTTTTCATTTTATTAACTTGATCATTTTAGATGTTTTGATATTTCATTATTCATTTTATATTTCATATATACTCAATTATTATTCATAGAAATTGATACAAGTGGTAGAAAATGGATGATGGATGGATTTTATTTAATTGATCATTTTATATTTATTGATATTTGATTTTCACTCTATTGATTTTTTTTAATAAACACATGCATAAAATAACTTAAGCTGTATTTAGAAGGCGATGGAAATATTCGGGCCATTAAATATGTGTACGCTTTATTATCCGACTAATCGTTAAGATACTCGTTGATTAATTAATAATCGTTAGTTACAACCCTATTGATATTCTTATTTGTCATTTATTTATCGATTGTTTTGATTTATGGACTATTTAAAATGTTTTAATATTTTTATTATTCTATTTATTTTTTAATAGATGATTTAATAAAATTATTGATATTTTTGTTTAAAAAATAATCTATTTATATTTTTTAACCTTTGATTGATCTTGCAATATCTATTGGAATTTGTATTGATTTTATATGTACTCTATTTTTTTTAATTCAATTGATCATTTTGTTTCATTTTATTATTTTATTACTGCGGTCATTTTAGATGTTTTGATATTTAATTATTACATTTTAATTTTTATATTTCATATATTATATAATCAGTTATTATTTATAGAAATTGATACAAGCAGTAACAAATGGATGGATGGATTTTATTTAATTGATCATTTTATATTTATTGCTATTTGATTTAAATTATTTAGTTGATAATTTTAGCTCTATTGATTTTTTTTTTTAATTGATCATATTAGATGTATTGATATTTTTACTTTATTGATGATTTTAGGTGCATTAATACATTTATTTATTATTTTAGCTGTATTGATATATTTATTAGGCATTCCACGACCAAGCTCCTAAGTCAGCATACTTGTATTTTAAAGCAGCCCCGTCCATTGAAAATAACTGAAATGAATTTAATCTGTACCTGGCGCCCCACAACACCACCATTTTAACATGCAACAGGCTGTTTAAAAAGATAAAGCTAACTTTTAGAAAACAAATATTGTTTGAAAACAATACAATAGCACAAACTATTGTCATGAAATGATCACAATCATTTTCCTGGTCGTAGCCAGCAAGCAGGAGGAGGAGGCGGAGCCAGAGTGGGTGGAGGTGCTGGTGGACATCCTGCTCTCCCTCCTCTCTCAGCCGAGCCGACACATTAGGCAGGTGTGCAAGACCGTCTTCACCTCCATCTGCCCCCACGTCAACGCCGCCGCCCTCACCGCCATCTTGGATGTAAGTAACAACCTGGCATGAAAACATTTGATTTTGGCTTTACTTAAATAAGCATTTGGGCGGTCGGCGTAGGTCCTGGACCCGGACAGAGACAGCATGGAGGAAGGCACCGTAGTCGTTGTGGAGGACAGCAAGAAAGCTGACAAAGATGAAGAGATGGTGCTTGATTCTTTTCTAAAAATGTTGTCATTCAGCCTGTGTGCGCCTTTCATTTGTTTTATTTTTTTTACAAAACCTCTGCTAGGATGAGGAGTCTGACACGTCAGATGATGACTCAGAGGAGGAGGATGAAGAGATGGAGGAGCAGGAGGTGGACCAAAATTTCAAAATGGACTTGATGAAGGTGTTGCAGAAGAACAATGCTCTGGTTAGTTTTGTTCACATTTACTCCACAGTGGGGCGCCATAACCTCTCGGGGTATTTTAAAAGTCAACTAGTCAGCAATTAGTTACACATGTTTAAATACGCACATTGTCAAAAGCTATTTAAGTATATTGCAACGAAAGAAACCTAAATTATCTAAACTAACCTAAATTAATAGCAGTTTGTTCATAGTTAACTCAAAATTTATCGTGATTAATTGCAGATAGGTATAATTTTTCATCATTAATAAGTGTACCCTAGACCAGGCCTGGGCAATTATTTTGACTCGGGGGGTGCCAAATTTAGAGAAAAAAATGTGTCTGGGGGCCAGTATAGCTGATTTTTAGGAACACTAATACAAAACCTCACAATAATGTCTCAATTAGAGATGTCCCGATCCAGGTTTTTGCACTTCCGATCCGATACCGATATTGTTTTTGCACTTCCGATCCGATACCGATACTGACCGATACCGATACTGGCCTATCGGAGCATGTATTAAAGTTTAAAAGTTATTTAGCCTACTTAGTTGTCAGAATCATGTTGAAAAGGGTTTTAGTACTCTTGATAACAACTAGCCAGCTGAATTAGGGGAGTTTGAATAATACCGTATTTTCCGCACCATAAGGCGCCCTGGGTTAAAAGCCGCGCCTTCAATGAACGGCATATTTCAAAACTTTGTCCACCTATAAGCCGCCCGGTGTTGTAAGCCGCATCTAACTGCGCTAAAGGAATGTCAAAAAAACAGTCAGATAGGTCAGTCAAACTTTAATAATATATTAAAAACCAGCGTTCTAACAACTCTGTTCACTCCCAAAATGTACGCAAATGTGCAATCACAAACATAGTAAAATTCAAAATAGTGCAGAGCAATAGCAACATAATGTTGCTCGAACGTTAATGTCACAACACACAAAATAAACATAGCGCTCACTTTCTGAAGTTATTCTTCATTCATAAATCCCTCGAATTATTCTCCTTCGTTGTCCGAATTGAAAAGTTGGGCGAATGTGAGATCCAAAATGTTGTCTGGCGCTGTCTCCGTCTCCCTGTCTTGGTGAACGTCACGTGTGTTCGCCTTCTGTCATCCACTGTTCCCACGCAGTTAGCAGTCTAGCTTCGAATGCCCTGTTGACACCAATATCTAGCGGCTGGAGGTCTTTTGTCAATCCACCCGGAATGACGGCGAGTATTGAATTACCGTATTTTCCGCACCATTAGCCGCACCTAAAAACCACAAATTTACTCAAAAGCTGACAGTGCGGCTTTTAACCCGGTGCGCTTTATATATGGATAAATATTAAGATTCATTTTCATAAAGTTTCGATCTCGCAACTTAGGTAAACAGCCGCCATCTTTTTTCCCGGTAGAACAGGAAGCGCTTCTTCTTCTACGCAAGCAACCGCCAAGGTAAGCACCCGCCCCCATAGAACAGGAAGCGCTTCTTCTTCTACTGTAAGCAACCACCCACCCCCGGAAGAAGAAGGAAAAACGCGTGGATATCACCGTACGTTTCATTTCCTGTTTACATCTGTAAAGACCACAAAATGGCTCCTACTAAGCGACAAGGATCCGGTTCATGAAAAGACGCAATCTCTCCATCCGCACACGGATTACTACCGTATTTCACAGCAACTGATATTCCTGTGAACCGCACTGTGGAACGGGAGCACGTACGGTGAATATTCGCACCACAGGGAATGAGAAGTCATCCTTCACTGTGGTTCTAGCTTGCCATGCTAACTTCCACCCATGGTGATATTCAAAAGGAAGACCTTGCCAAAAGAGACCTTTCCAGCCGGCGTCATCATAAAAGCTAACTCGAAGGGATGGATGAAGAAAAGATGAGCGAGTGGTTAAGGTAAGTTTAAGTTTACGCGAAGAGGCCGGGTGGCTTTTTTCACGCAGCTCTGTCCATGTTGATATACGTATGTTTGTGATTGCACATTTGCGTACATTTTGGGAGTGAACAGAGTTGTTAGAACGCTGGTTTTTAATATATTATTAAAGTTTGACTGACCTATCTGACTGTTTTTTTGACATTCCTTTAGCGCAGTTAGATGCGGCTTACAACACGGGGCGGCTTATTGGTGGACAAAGTTTTGAAATATGCCGTTCATTGAAGGCGCGGCTTTTAACCCAGGGCGCCTTATGGTGCGGAAAATACGGTAAGCGCGTAAGCGTGTCTCTTAATGTGATGTTATGAGCTAGCAAATATAACAACTACACTACCCAGCATGCAACGATAGTGACGAGCATGCGCGGTAGCCCTGAGAAGCGTTGTTGTATGCTGGCAGTTAGAATGTGGTTATGAGCACGCTGTGAGTAAATGTTGAGAACTCAGTTAACACGCCTCGTCTGCATTATTTATAATTAGACAGACAACACACTTAATAGGAGCCATTTTGGGGTCTTTACATAAACACACAAATAGAAATGAAACGTCACATATCCCAGCATGCACCGCGCGCTTCTTCGTCATCCACTGTTCCCACGCAGTTAGCAGTCTAGCTTCGAATGCCCTGTTGACACCAATATGTAGCGGCTGGAGGTCTTTTGTCAATCCACCCGGAATGACGGCGAGTATTGAATTAAGCGCGTAAGCGTGTCTCTTAATGTGATGTTATGAGCTAGCAAATTAACAACTACACTACCCAGCATGCAACGATAGTGACGAGCATGCGCGGTAGCCCTGAGAAGCGTTGTATGCTGGCAGTTAGAATGTGGTTATGAGCACGCTGTGAGTAAACGTTGAGAACTCAGTTAACACGCCTCGTCTGCATTATTTATAATTAGACAGACAACACACTTAATAGGAGCCATTTTGGGGTCTTTACATAAACACACAAATGGAAATGAAACGTCACATATCCCAGCATGCACCGCGCACTTCTTCTACGGGGAAAAAAGATGGCGGCTGTTTACCGAAGTTGCGAGACCGATACTTTATGAAAATGAATCTTAATATTTATCCATATATAAAGCGCACCGGGTTATAAGGCGCACTGTCAGCTTTTAAGAAAATTTGTGGTTTTTAGGTGCGCCTTATAGTGCGGAAAATACGGTACACAATGGTTGGTAACAAGAAACTGACCTGTTTATTCAAGGATAAACACAAAATAGACTAAATTATACATGACAAACAGAAATGGCATCATTGAAACTAGGGCTGGGCGATATGGCCTTTTTTAATATTGCGATATTTTAAGGCCATATCGCGATACACAATATATATCTCGATATTTTGCCTTAGCCTTGAATGAACACTTGATGCATATAATCACAGCAGTATGATGATTCTATGTGTCTACATTAAAACATTCTTCTTCATACTGCATTAATATATGCTACTTTTAAACTTTCATGCAGAGAGGGAAATCACAACTAAAAAAAAAAAATCACTATTTTTTTCACACGGTGTTGATGTGGAAATGTTTGCCTCGGCATTTTGATGGTGTGGGCGTGTGGCACCGAATGGAGATTAGTGTCTCGACAGACGTTACAATATTTGAACAATGATGACGAAAACTGTTTTCTCTGTCGTGTCCGTGTGTCGAAAATTGTTATGCGCTTATTTTTTTATTAGATTTTGTGCGTGGCATAGATTTGCCGTGCGCAGAGGACGCTTGAGCAGGCGCGCACCTTAGCGGCTGCGCTAGCATCACAGCTAACGTTAGCCATGCTGCTACCTCGCTCTCTGCTGGGAGAGGACGTATACATATGTGACGTATGACGTGACAGTATGTGACGTATGACGTGACAGTATGTGACGTATGACGTGACAGTATGTGACGTATGACGTGACGGTATGTGACGTGTGTAAGAAGGTGCGCTCGCTGTCTGTAAGAGGGAGACACGGGAAAGAGTGAGAAGAGCGTGTAATGCCAGCAGCTAAAAGCAACTGCGTGAGAATCCACAGACCTGTGGATGTGTTGAAGGTGTGCTGGAAAATGCGGAACGGAAATTAGGGAGCAGCAGAAAAGTGGAATGTATTATTTAAATCGGTGCGTTGGAAAACACGGACCGGTGTTTTTTTTAATCTGGATCGGCATTTTCCCATGCCTTGCCGATACGCATTTTTTTGCAAATATCTGCGGCCGATCCGATCCAAATATCGGATTAGGACATCCCTAGTCTCAATGCTAGAAACGTTATGACAGACCACCTCAAAAAAACGGAATGGAATTTTAAGTTTTGTTACTGAAAGAGACACCCAGAATGTACATTAAAATAAAGAATATGGGATTTACAATAGTAACTATGAACGATAAAACACTGAATATTGACAACAAATGAACTTCACACCCACTCTCGATCGACATATTTTACAGTCAAGCGAAACGCAACAAAAATGCAACCAACACTGCAAAATATGAACACGAAGGGTAAAAAAAAAAAACACGCCCTACAATCTGATATATCACTAAGCTTTAGAACTTTGCTATAAAAATCTCCTTCTGTGTCTGTCCTGACACCCATATTTCAGGCTAGCCGCTCTGGAAACACTCTGTGGAAACGCTCCCCACCCACAGTGCTTGGCGCCTCGTCTGAGCTGCTGTGACGTAGATTACCATAGTACCGTATTTTCCGCACTATAAGGCGCACCGGATTATTAGCCGCACCTTCTATGAATTACATATTTCATAATTTTGTCCACCAATAAGCCGCCCCGGACTATAAGCCGCGCCTACGCTGCGCTAAAGTGAATGTCAAAAAAAACGCTGCGCTAAAGTGAATGTCAAAAAAACAGTCAGATAGTTCAGTCAAACTTTAATAATATATTGAAAACCAGCGTTCTAACAACTCTGTCCCAAAATGTACGCAAATGTGCAATCACAAACATAGTAAAATTCAAAATGGTGTAGAGCAATAAATAGCAACATAATGTTGCTCGAACGTTAATGTCACAACACACAAAATAAACATAGCGCTCACCTTCTGAAGTTATTCTTCATTCGTAAATCCTTCGAATTCTTCGTCTTCGGTGTCCGAATTGAAAAGTTGCGCAAGCGTGGGATCCAAAAATGGCCGGCTCCGCCTCGTCGAAGTCATCGGATTCAGTGTCGCTGTTGTTGTGCAGCAGTTCTGTGAATCCTGCCTTCCGGAAAGCTCGGACCACAGTTGTGACCGAAACTATCTGCCCAGGCATTTACGATCCACTGGCAGATGTTGGCGTATGTCGACCGGCGCTATCTGCCCGTCTTAGTGAAGGTGTGTTCGCCTTCGGAGCTGTGTGAAAAAAGCCACCCGGCCTTTTCGCGTAAACTTCCCTTAACCACTCGCTCATCTTTTCTTCATCCATCCATCCCTTCGAGTTAGCTTTTATGATGACGCCGGCTGGAAAGGTCTCTTTTGGATGGGTGGAAGTTAGCATGGCAAGCTAGAACCACAGTGAAGGATGACTCCTCATTCCCTGTGGTGCGAATATTCACCGTACGTGCTCCCGTTCCACAGTGCAGTTCACAGGAATATCAGTTGCTGTGAAATACGGTAGTAATCCGTGTGCGGATGGAGAGATTGCGTCTTTTTATGATCCGGATCCTTGTCGCGTAGTAGGAGCCATTTTGTGGTCTTTACAGATGTAAACAGGAAATGAAACGTACGGTGATATCCGCGCGTTTTTTCTTCTTCTTCCGGGGGCGGGTGAAGCGCTTCCTGTTCTATGGGGGCGGGTGAAGCGCTTCCTGTTCTATGGGGGCGGGTGCTTTCCTTGGCGGTTGCTTGCGTAGAAGAAGAAGCGCTTCCTGTTCTACCGGGAAAAAAGATGGCGGCTGTTTACCGAAGTTGCGAGATCGAAACTTTATGAAAATTAATCGTAATAAAGCGCACCGGGTTATAAGGCGCACTGTTAGCTTTTGAGAAAATTTGTGGTTTTTAGGTGCGCCTTATAGTGCGGAAAATACGGTAACTAATATATCATGCAAAAGCGCAGATTCCAACCATTGAAATACTTTGTATGGTTCAAGACTTAGTCATTTGAAAACATCACTGCACATCATAATGGCAGCTACAATTTCCATCTTAAAGGAGAACATTATCACCAGACCTATGTAAGCGTCAATACATACCTTGATGTTGCAGAAAAAAGACCTTTTTTTTTTTTAACCGATTTCCGAACTCTAAATGGGTGAATTTTGGCGAATTAAACGCCTTTCTATTATTCGCTCTCGGGAAGCAATCCGCCATTTTCTCACTTTCGTCGGTGTGTTGTCGGAGGGTGTAACAACACGAACAGGGACGGATTCAAGTTGCACCAGTGGCCCAAAGATGCGAAAGTGGCAAGAAATTGGACGAAATTTGTTCAAAATACGAGGCTGTGGGGAAAGCCGACGAAATGGTCAGTCGTTTGTTCCGCACACTTTACCGACGAAAGCTATGCTACGACAGAGATGGCAAGAATGTGTGGATATCCTGCGACACTCAAAGCAGATGCTGACATCAACTCCAAAACTGGACAGATCAGCTTTCAGGAAAAGAGAGCGGATGAGGGTATGTCTACAGGATATATTAATTGATGAAAACTTTATTCATTACTCGCGGTTTTACGTAAATTATTATACATAAACTGTTTACCAATAATTTAGCTTAAAAACATTTATTTTTTTCAATCATTCAAGTACATTCAGGTAGTCTTGTGTAATGCAGTATTTTGTCTATTTAGGTATGGTTAACCTGAGTGCTGAAATCGTGGAAAAATATATGTTCTTAGCGCGCCTGAAATGGGCTGTCTGCACTCTCAAAGTGCATGTTGTTGCCAAATGTATTTCATATGCTGTAAACCTAGTTCATAGTTGTTAGTTTCCTTTAATGCCAAACAAACACATACCAATCGTTGGTTAGAAGGCGATTGCAGAATTTGTCCTCGCTTTCTCCCGTGTCGCTGGCTGTCGTGTCGTTTTCGTCGGTTTCACTTGCATACGGTTCAAACCGATATGGCTCAATAGCTTCAGTTTCTTCTTCAATTTCGTTTTCGCTACCTGCCTCCACACTACAACCATCCGTTTCAATACATGCGTAATCTGTTGAATCGCTTAAGCCGCTGAAATCCGAGTCTGAATCCGAGCTAATGTCGCTATAGCTTGCTGTTCTTTCCGCCATGTTTGTTTGTGTTGGCTTCACTATGTGACGTCACAGGAAAATGGACGGGTGTATATAACGATGGTTAAAATCAGGCACTTTGAAGCTTTTTTTAGGGATATTGCGTGATGGGTAAAATTTTGAAAAAAACTTCGAAAAATAAAATAAGCCACTGGGAACTGATTTTTAATGGTTTTAACCCTTCTGAAATTGTGATAATGTTCCCCTTTAAAGATTAAAAAAAAATTGGGGGGAATGCCGGCGACCCCAAAAGGGACAAGCGGTAGAAAATGGATGAATGGATGTCCGGCGGGCCAGATTGGAAAGCTTAACGGGCCGCATGTGGCCTCCGGGCCTTAATTTGCTCAGGTCTGCCCTAGACAGATCATTTTCACGGGGTCTGCAGGGGGCTATCTCAGCTGTAATCTGTGATATTTCTACCTGATTAAATGCTTCTGATGTACTGTACATTACATGTTTTACAAGGTAATGGTTTTCATATTGCTGCATGACAATGTTTTAACCTTCTCTATTAATTAATAAAATGTAATATTGAGCCTGCTAATCATTCTGTAATTGAGGACTCCACCAGAACATGTTGTAAAAATAATTTACACAATATTTCAGCCAGCCCGAAAAAGTAAGCAGAGGTAGAAAGTATAAAAAGTAATAAGACTAATATTGCACACATTATGACTCAAATCTGTTTTATCTTGTAATGTCAGTGGGCGTCATTATATTGCATGACATTATTTTTTTAATTTTTTTTTAATTAAATCAACATAGAAAAAAAACACACGATACACTTTCAACTAGTGCATCAACCCAAAAAAAAAAACCTCCCTCCCCCATTCACACTCATACACACCCACTCACACAAAAGGGGTTGTTTCTTTCTGCTATCAATATTCTGGTTCCCACAACATGGACAACACTTCTGCAAGGGACACAACACAGTCCCTGAAGCACACTTGATTGTTTGTGCTGCTGGTCCACTAACATTTTCATTTAATTACTATTTTTTTTCTTTCTTTTTTTCCCTCCCTTATGTAATTATTTTTATATTGTTTTACTTTCCTTTTTATCCAAGAAAATATTTATTTATCTTATCTATAAAAAAAAATTAAAAAAAGGAAAGAAAGGACCTTATCTTCACCAGACCTGGTTGTAAATGAAATTAGCTTCGTTTGACATTATTTACATGAAGGAAGAAAGGTGTAAACATGAACATTTAGCATCCTGTTTACTTGAACATATCTTTTTATATTAGTATGTAGTAGGCAATACTACAAATGTTATAGGGACAGCATTGGTGATATTTTTTTTATAGGAGTAATATGAAAATAGTAATAGAATTGATCATATACTATATAGAAAAATCGATATATGGATCGATCTGTTAAAAAGTTAGCAGCCTACTTAACTATTTAGGTGCTTATATTTACCCAAGATTTCATAGTGGAACATTCTTTCTTATAAAAATAGATGTCCTCATTTAAGTGTGTAATTAACATATGTGCATGTTAGACACTACATAATAACAAAACTGTCTATACATTTTAACTGTCGGTTAGAGGGCTACAGCTATTGATTATTGTATTAAGTAATCTGTGGATTAGGTTGTTTGAATAATCAAGTAACACTTTCTAGCCTCATCTAATCACTTTGAAATGGTCACTAAACCTCTCTCCCGTCGTCTTTGGGCCTTTTGCTCTCTTTCCACCTTATTGTTTTTCACTCCCAGCACTTCGCTGTTCCCACCACACACAGGCCACATCACTCGCAGTACAAGCAGCATCACCAACAGGTGCACCGCTCACATGTGTCTTGTGGAAACAGATTTTCACTCATTAAATGAATCTTCAAGGACACAATAGAAATCAAAGCTTCTTTCTAATCGAACGAATCGTTGCAGCCCGAGTTAACAGTGGGTGTGTGCGCGCATGAAAGCCAGACATATGCCAAAGCAAGAGGGGGCGCTACGACCATATTTGTTACACGTTTTTTTAAAGCGTTTTCTTAAAACGTGCATTCAGGCCAGAGAGGAGGATGGCAGCGACGATGACGACGACTTGGACGACGACTCCATGATGAAACTGGACAAGAGTCTCTCGGCGCTCTTCTCGGAGCAGAAGAAAAAGATGCAGGCCAAGAAAGACGAGAAGAGCAAGCTGCAGAAGGAGAAGACGCTTGTGCGCGACTTCAAGATCAAGGTACTCTGTTTGTCAACTGCTAGCTCAGCATATTTTAGTACAGCAAGCATCATGTCCGTGAAGCTGAAACAAGAAACCCTCCTGCTGTTGTAGGTGTTGGACCTGGTGGAGGTGTTTGTCTCCCGGCAGGCCGGAAGTCCTCTGGTTCTTGGCCTGGTGCAGCCTCTGCTGTCAATCATCCACCGAGGGATGAACTCAGGCAGCGAGCAGCAGGAGCAGGAGTTCCTCCGCAGGGCCGCCGACATCTTCAAGTAAGTCTAGCACGTGTGCGCCTGTTAGAGATGCGCGGTTTGCGGACACAACCGCGGAGTCCGCGGATTATCTGGGGTTCGGGCGGTTGAAATAAAAAAAAATTAGATTTTATCCGCGGGTCGGGTCGGGCGGTTGAAATAAAAAAAAATTAGATTTTAAATAGATTCAGGCGGGTGGCAGTTAAACCAATTCGGAAATATATATACATAGTTAAATGTTGTTACCCACATACGAAAAACGAGCAGGCACCTGCAGCATATGCCACAACAGAAGAAGAAGAAAAAAAGAGATGGACACTTTTACGGAGCGGAGAAGGGACGCCTCGCCGGGGTCCGGGACCGAGGCCCCTTCCCCCGAGAGGGCCCCACCGGGAGCCGTAGCTGAGGTGATCCGCGAGAAGGACCCGACGCACGTCCAGGGTCACCACCGCGCCCACCGCACCGACACCCCGCCTCGTCCGCCTTCGCCGCGGCCGGCGTCACGCGCAGCAGGTAAGCAGCTTACCTGCCCGCCACCCCCGTGGCCGGGGGCTCATAACAGGGGTCACTCCGCGCGCTCCGCCCGCGCAGCTTACCTGCCGCGACGAGTAGGATGGCCGCCGCGGTGCGCGCTGAAGCCTCGGGCGCGAGCCCGGGTGGAGCCGCCGCGGGTGCGAGGGACATCGCACCTCCACGCGCTTGGAGGTGCGCTCAGCGCGACTCCCAGATGATTGCGAACTGGTGTGCGTCTGGGCCGTGACAGCGTGGCACGCAAATGTCTCTGCTGCATTGGATCAGTCTCCTTTCTTTAACAGGCAAAAGCTTTATAACCTCACTAATGCCTTGCATCGTCTATATTAGATATATAACAACGGGCGGGTGCGGGCGGATGCGCTTCTGATTAAATATTAGGTCGGGTGGATGGCGGATGGTTGACGACTTTCTGATGCGGTTGCGGATGAAATAATTGCCTATCCGCGCATCTCTAGCGCCTGTGCACTTGGCCCCTTTAAAATGATAATTATAATTAGAGATGTCCGATAATATCGGACTGCCGATATTATCGGCCGATAAATGCTTTAAAACGTAATATCGGAAATTATCGGTATCTGTTTCAAAAAGTAAAATTTATGGCTTTTTAAAACGCCGCTGTACGGAGCGGTAGGTACACGGACGTAGGGACAACTGCGTCTCCCAGTCATACTTGCCAACCCTCACGATTTTCCCGGGAGACTCCCCAATTTCAGTGCCCCTCCCGAAAATCTCCCGGGGCAACCATTCTCCCCAATTTCCCCCCGATTTCCACCCAGACAACAACATTAGGGGCGTGCCTTAAAGGCACTGCCTTTGCGTGACGGCCCAGCCACATAATATCTACGGCTTTTCACACACACAAGCGAATGCAAATCATACTTGGTCAACAGCCATACAGGTCACACTGGCGGTGGCCATATAAACAACTTTAACACTGTTACAAATATGCGCCACACTGTGAACCCACACCAAACAAGAATGACAAACACATTTCGGGAGAACATCCGCACCGTAACACAACATGAACACACAGAACAAATACCCAGAACCCCTTGCAGCACTAACTCTTTTGGGACGCTGCAATATACACCCCCCCGCTACCACCTCCCCCCCAAAACCCTCAACCCCGCCCCCTCCCAATCCCGCCCACCTCAACCTCCTTATGCTCTCTCAAGGAGAGCATGTCCCAAATTCCAAGCTGCTGTTTTGAGGCATGTTAAAAAAAATTATGCAAATAATTATGCACTTTGTAACTTCAATAATAAATATGGCAGTGCCATGTTGGCATTTTTTTCCATAACTTGAGTTGATTTATTTTGGAAAACCTTGTTATATTGTTTAATGCATCCAGCGGGGTATCACAACATAATTAAGCATAATAATGTGTTAATTACACGACTGTATATATCGGTATCGGTTGATATCGGAATCGGTAATTAAGAGTTGGACAATATCGGATATCGGCAAAAAAGCCATTATCGGACATCTCTAATTATAATACTGAACTAAAGCATGTGTCATTTCTTCTGACCTTGTTTGATGTTCAGAAACCAGCTGTGCAGATCCAAGGTGTACTGCAAGACCGCCGACGACAGACAGGGGGAGCTCCACGACCTGCTGGAGAAGCTGATGGAGAAAACGCAGAAGTTGGCAGACTCCTCCGTCTGCCTCTACTACTTTAGGTACAACTTCATACCGGTCTTCATTTCCCTCATCAGGTGATTCTTATCTCTCTGCCTTGTTTCCAGCGCCTCTGTCTACCTGATCAAAGTGCTGCGAGGAGCGCCTGCTGACGCTGACGTATGTTCACTGCACTGCATTCATTTTGGGAACAGATGAATAGAGTTACATTTTTGCTAATTGCAGAGCATTGTGAACATGATGAGGTGAAAATAGAGCTGGACCATTACAGCAAAAATAACAATCATGATGTCCGATAATGGCTTTTTTGCCGATATTCCGATATTGTCCAACTCTTAATTACAGATTCCGATATCAACCGATACCAAAATATGCAGTCGTGGAATCAACACATTATTATGCCTAATTTTGTTGTGATGCCCCGCTGGATGCATTAAACAATGTAACAAGGTTTTCCAAAATAAATCAACTCAAGTTATGGAAAAAAATGCCAACATGGGACTGCCATATTTATTATTGAAGTCACAAAGTGCATTATTTTTTTTAGCATGTGCTAGCGTCATTACATCACGATGGCACGCACAAATATGCATGAAAACACTACTACAGACCTCACACATGGGACGGTTTAGTAAGTATAAACCGTTTTAGTTACATTGTAAAACTTAAAAACCTTGCCTGGTATGATGAATGAAGAATCCATACGAGTAGAAACGCTATGGACAACTAAAAGCCGCCTCAACGGCACTCTACTTTCGGTTTGAAAGCATTAAATGGAAGGACACTGCAGCACCTGCAGTGAGTGAACTCGTCCAGAACAATAAAACACCTTCTCAGTATATTTGCTTGGTTGTTTTTTTTAAACTATTTAATTATGACCATCAGCGAAGAAAACCCATTAATTAGCCACACCGCTTTATAAGCCGCAGGGTTCAACATGTAGGAAAAAAGTTGCTGGATTTACGGTAATAACACGACATGAGTATTTATTGTACCACCAAAACTCAACTTTAAAAATAATTAAAAATAACAATTGGATGTAAATTAGTAATGACTAAACAAGTTAAGAAAAATAATAGTACCAACAATACATTTAAATAACAATAGCAATATAAAAAAATTTAATTAAATTTTTCCGTTTAATTTTTTAAAATTCCGGTCTTTTCCTTTTACACTTATTTTACCACCGAGTGTGTGCTTTTTGTGTCAAATTATAATATGTTTGTTAATTAAATGCAAAAATCCAATTTTGAGCAGCATTTAAAAGTATAATAATTGTGTAAATAACGATCAATAACACGATTATTCATTGATTTAAAAGCACAAGTATTTATTGCCCCACCAAAACTTTAAAATATAATTAAAAAAAACCTAGAAAAAAAATAAATAAATAATAATAGTAACAACAATAAATTAAAATAATAGCAAAAAAACGCTTTTCTTTCCGTTTAATTTTTAGGGGAATTCCATATTACACTTTTTACACTTATTTTACCACCATATATTGTGTGCTTTTTGTGTCATTAATAACATTTAATAAAATGTTTAATTGAGTGCAAAGACCCTCACATTTATTGGTGCAATACATCTTTGGACAATTTTGACCAGTATTTTAAGTCAAGGCAAAATAATTGTGTAAACGTATTAAGTGACTGCTGTCCTGTTTGTACGTTGATCTTACATCCATGATGTCGTTCACAACAACACAAGCAGATGAGATGTGTTGTTAGCTTTAGCGTCATTGTTAGTAATCGCTGTTTCAAGTTGCCGTCTGGACATTGTTTAGTTCAGGACGTGTTTCAGGGATGAATGAGCGATACTGGACACATTGTTTTCCCAAACAACTGTTCCTTCTCCTCAAAATGACAACATTTCATTCATATTTATGTCAATTTCCCTGATATTCTGCGTTTAACAGCGGATTCTGTTTTATTGGCCAAATCTATGAGTCCATCTGCGGTTATGTTAACGTGGAAATGCCTTATTATTTTGGTTGGCTTTACTGATTATTGATTGGTAGCAACTATGTTGAGATCCCCAACTTTGTAGACATGCTTTTTTTTCACTCATTCGCTTCTCATCCATTTCATCGTGACAAGCTCAGGAAACTGAATGCTTGTTGGCGTTTCTTTTGTTTTTAATGAGTAAGAAGCCAAAATGGTTATTAAAAGTTTGATCAATAGTCAAGCCCTAGGTGAAAGGTCACAATTGATTGCAAACAATTTTGTCGTCTTTTGCCAATGTGGCTGGGAATAATACATTGGGTCATAAACATTGCTGATAAAACACCAAAGTAAAGACAAAGCTGTTAAAGGGGAACATTATCACAATTTCAGAATGGTTAAAACCATTAAAAATCAGTTCCCAGTGGCTAATTATATTTTTCGAAGTTTTAAAAAAAATGTTACCTATCACGCAATATCCCTAAAAAAAGCTTCAAAGTGCCTGATTTTAACCATCGTTATAAACACCCGTCCATTTTCCTGTGACGTCACATAGTGAAGCCAACACAAACAAACATGGCGGAAAGAACAGCAAGCTATAGCGACATTAGCTCGGATTCAGACTCGGATTTCAGCGGCTTAAGCGATTCAACAGATTACGAATGTATTGAAACGGATGGTTGTAGTGTGGAGGCAGGTAGCGAAAACGAAATTGAAGAAGAAACTGAAGCTATTGAGCCATATCGGTTTGAACCGTATGCAAGCGAAACCGACGAAAACGACACGACAGCCAGCGACACGGGAGAAAGCGAGGACGAATTCGGCGATCGCCTTCTAACCAACGATTGGTATGTGTTTGTTTGGCATTAAAGGAAACTAACAACTATGAACTAGGTTTACAGCATATGAAATACATTTGGCAACAACATGCACTTTGAGAGTGCAGACAGCCCAATTTTCATCAATTAATATATTCTGTAGACATTCCCTCATCCGTGCTCTTTTCCTGAAAGCTGATCTGTCCAGTTTTGGAGTTGATGTCAGCAGGCCAGGGAAGCTAGGGTCGATTGGGGGTTTAGCTCGCTCGTCTGCGGGAACAAACTGCCGCCATTGCTTGCCGTGCTACCGAGGTCCTTTGTCCCTGAATTGCTCACACACTCCGGCAGATTCAATGGGGGTCTGGCGGCAGATTTCTTTGACTTTATCGTTGGAAATGCATCTGCTTTGAGTGTCGCAGGATATCCACACATTCTTGCCATCTCTGTCGTAGCATAGCTTTCGTCGGTAAAGTGTGCGGAACAAACGTCCAATTTCTTGCCACTTTCGCATCTTTGGGCCACTGGTGCAACTTGAATCCGTCCCTGTTCGTGTTGTTACACCCTCCGACAACACACCGACGAGGCATGGTGTCTCCAAGGTACGGAAAACAGTCGAAAAAACGGAAAATAACAGAGCTGATTTGACTCGGTGTTTGAGAAAATGGCGGATTGCTTCCCGATGTGACGTCACGTTGTGACGTCATCGCTCCGAGAGCGAATATTAGAAAGGCGTTTAATTCGCCAAAATTCACCCATTTAGAGTTAGGAAATCGGTTAAAAAAATATATGGTCTTTTTTTCTGCAACATCAAGGTATATATTGACGCTTACATAGGTCTGGTGATAATGTTCTCTTTTAAAAACTATGCGGTACATCATCACTGCAATAACCACCATAGCAATAAAGTAAAAACCCTCTGTGTTTTAGACACGGTTCATGGGCAATGTGGACGTGGAGAAGGTCTCTGCCATCATCAGGGGGGCGCTGGGCTCCTTCATGAGTCGCAGGAAGAGCGCGCTGACCGGCCAGATGTTCGCCGACTTGTTCAACAGGTTCCCGGTGAGCGAGCGCGCCGTCACCATGCTGACCGATGTCGCCACCCTTTCGGCGCTCATTAATCCAAATTTGTGTGTGTGTTACTGGCAGGTTTTGTGTGTCAACCTGTTAGATGCGACTGTACAAAACATCACAACAGGAGTAAGAGAGCACCAGCAGGTAATGTTTGCTATCATTTCATACTTTTACTCTTTTCATGGGGTTCTGTTATGCAAAACCAACTTTTAATACCTGTTCGCACTTGACTTTGTGTGTTTGGGGTCCCCATAAGTCAGAAAAATGTTATATGAAAAATAAATACAATTAACCAAACTACAACATGGCTGATGACACAGTCGAAGGGGGCGTGGCACGTAAATAGTAGCGCCCACAAAAGGGCGCTTTCTGAAGAGTCAGAAAGCAGCTTGAATACGGTCTGTAAGACATGATGTATGCAAAATGTTGACCAAAGAACCACCATTACATGTTATGAAGACCACAAGAAAGTGTTTTCAATGTAGAAAAAAAGTCGTCGCATGATCATATTGTATCTATTTCATTCATTGTCTCCTGCTTACAAGGAAACTCGTTTCTACTACTATTTTCTTCTGCATGCAAAATAATTGAATGAATGCAAAACATTGTATTCAAACCAAGTGGAAAAAATATATTTATTTGTACTGTAAATACATGTATGTAGATAAAAAAAAATGTACTCAAAAAGTTGATGAAATATTAGACTAGTAATCGTGGACTTTGAATGCATCGCTGTGAACAGAAATGAAAGGACATACGTTAAAATACATGATTCTAAAGTGTTTTGATTGAAATCAGCAAACTATAAAAAGAATACAATACATTTATTGACAATACAAAATTAGAAGGCTCTTAATGTACTTTACTAATTCTAGTCTATGGTTGATGTTAGCACAGGGGAAAAATGCAACCCTTGCATTGAACCTACACTATTTTTCATTTTACAAAGTATATATTTTATACTTTTATCATAGCTCTATTGTCATTCTAAGCGTTAACAGTGCACTTCGAATTTGTTGATCAACGCATTTAAATTTGGACAGTTCTTCTCGACTAATAATAATCAAATGAAGGGCATGGAAATTTAATTAAAGCATATTTCTACGGTATGTTGATTCGTGACTAGTATATGTCTTGCTGTGAAGTATACACCTAGAGTAATGTATACTTGTCTTTGTTGTATGTTTAGAGAGCTAACAACTTAATTTCTAGTGGTTGAATACCGTACATCTATTGGTGATACTTGGACAAGTCACCGGAGACTTTTACTTTGGAAAACCATTGCACTCTCTTGGCTGCTTCATGCAGGACTGTATTGTATTGTAGCGTGTTAAAGTGTGCGTGTGCGTGCCTGCAGGGCCAGGCGTGTGTTTTGGTGCTGCGGGCCATGCAGAACAAGGAAGTGCAGCAACTGATGAGCGGCGCTCCGTGGGTGGCGTTCTGCACCAAGGTGGTGGCTCAGCTGGTTGTGGTGAGTTATTATTATTATTGTGACTCCTAAAGAAACACTGAAACCTTTGGATTGTTTTTCACTTCTTGTCTAAACACTATAGAAATTACTCCAAAAACTACTGTATTATTTTTAAAATGTTATTAACAGACTATATTTAAAGCGACAACATACTTTATATATACAAACTTAAAACAACATTATACTTTATATATGTATATACACATTTAAGACAAAATACCTTATTTTTACATACTTAAAACAACATTATTTATACACACTTAAAACATTTTATTTTATTTATCTATACACACATTAAAGACAACATACTTTATTTTTACATACTTAAAACAACATTATTTTTACACACTTAAAACATTTTATACATATATATATATATATATATATATATATATATATATATATATATATATATACATACATACACACACACACACACACTTAAAACAATATTATACTTTACATATACACATTTCAGACAACAGTTTATTTTACATACGTAAAACATTTTATTATTTATACATACAGTATATATATATATATATATATATATGTATATATATATATATATATGTATATATATATGTATATGTGTGTGTGTATGTAGATATAGATATACACACTTAAACAACAACATACTTTATTGATACACATTTAAAATAACATTACAAGTACAAATTTAAAACAATATATTTTACAGAATTAAAACGGCATACTTTATTGATATACACTTAAAACAACATACATATTTTATACACACCATCCATTTTCTACCGCATGTCCCTTACGGGGTCATGGGGGTGGCTGGAGCCTATCCCAGCTGCATTTGGGCGGAAGGCGATTTTTTTATATATACTACAAACTAAATTCAACTATATTGATGCACACTTAAAACAACATACTGTATTGATACTCAAAGCAACAGCATACTTTAACCATACACACTTTAAACAACATTATCATTTTTTGATACACTCTCAAAACATTATACTTAATTGGTGCTCAAAACAGCTATATACATACACATTTACAAAAACATACTTTATTGATAAACACTTAAAACAACATAATTTATACACACTTAAAACAAAAATAGACTTTATTGATACACTTTAAACACTCATAGCAACAACATACTTCATCTATACACCTAAAACAAAGTTATACTTTTTTGATACAAACTTAAAACCACATAATACTAACTTTGATACTCAAAGCAGCAGCATATATATATATATATATATATATAGATATATACACACACACACACACACACACGTAAAACATAATTTATTGATACTCAAAGCAACAGCACCCTATTATACACAATCAAAACATTATACTTTATATGTCTACACTTAAAACAACAACATACTTTGGTACACACTTAAAACATTACAAGTACACATTGAAGACAATATACATTAATTTACCCACTATTTTTACACACTTAAAACATTATACTTTATTGATATTTAAAACAACTTATTTTATTATTAAACAGGTAAAACAACATACTTAATTTATCCACACTTGATACAAATTAAACTTTATTGATCCACACTTTAAACATTATACTTTGATACACAATTAAAACAAAATTAAACTTTGATACACACTTGAAACAACATTATACCTTATTGATACACACTTGAAACAACATTATACCTTATTGATACACACTTGAAACAACAATATACTTTGTTGATACACACTTGAAACAACAATATACTTTATCGATACACACTTGAAACATTATACTTTATTGATATACACTTGAAACAACAATATACTTTATTGATTCACACTTGAAACAACAATATACTTTATTGATACACACTTGAAACAATAATATACTTTATTGATACACACTTGAAACATTATACTTTATTGATACACACTTGAAACAACAATATACTTTATTGATACACACTTGAAACAACAATATACTTTATCGATACACACTTGAAACATTATACTTTATTGATATACACTTGAAACAACAATATACTTTATTGATACACACTTGAAACAATAATATACTTTATTGATACACACTTGAAACATTATACTTTATTGATATACACTTGAAACAACAATATACTTTACTGATACACACTTGAAACAACAATATACTTTATTGATACACACTTGAAACAACAATATACTTTATCTATACACACTTGAAACATGATACTTTATTGATATACACTTGAAACAACAATATACTTTATTGATACACACTTGAAACAACAATATACTTGATTGATACACACTTGAAACAACAATATACTTGATTGATACACACTTGAAACAACATTATACATTTATGTCTACACCAGTGGTTCTTAACCTTGTTGGAGGTACCGAATCCCACCAGTTTCATATGCGCATTCACCGAACCCTTCTTTAGTGAAAAATAAAATGTTGTTTTTTTTCAAATTCAAGACAAAGTTACCGTATGTATTTGGTAACACTTTAGTATGGGGAACATATTCTAAGTAACAAAGACTTACTTTAGAGTTATTTGGTTAGGGTTAGGGCCAAGGTTAGAGGGTTAGGGTTATAATAAGGCCATGCCAAATAAGGCATTAATAAGTACTTACTTTGGTACACACTTAAAACATTACAAGTACACATTGAAGACAATATACATTCATTTACCCACTATTTTTACACACTTAAAACATTATACTTTATTGATATTTAAAACAACATATTTTATTATTAAACAGGTAAAACAACAATATACTTTATTGATACACACTTGAAACAACAATATACTTTATCTATACACACTTGAAACATTATACTTTATTGATATACACTTGAAACAACAATATACTTTATACACACTTGAAACATGATACTTTATTGATATACACTTGAAACAACAATATACTTTATTGATACACACTTGAAACAACAATATAGTTGATTGATACACACTTGAAACAACAATATACTTGATTGATACACACTTGAAACAACATTATACATTTATGTCTACACCAGTGGTTCTTAACCTTGTTGGAGGTACCGAATCCCACCAGTTTCATATGCGCATTCACCGAACCCTTCTTTAGTGAAAAATAAAATGTTTTTTTTTTCAAATTCAAGACAAAGTTATCGGGTATGTATTTGGTAACACTTTAGTATGGGGAACATATTCTAAGTAACAAAGACTTAATTTAGAGTTTTTTGGACACTAGGGGAACATGTTCTAAGTAACAAAGACTTACTTTAGAGTTATTTGGTTAGGGTTAGGGTTAGGGCCAAGGTTAGAGGGTTAGGGTTATAATAAGGCCATGCCAAATAAGGCATTAATAAGTACTTAATAATGACTAGTTAAGAGCCAATATGTTACTAATTTGCATGTTAATAAGCAACTACTTAATGGTGAATATGTTCCCCATACTAAAGTGTTACCATGTTTTTTTTACTGGTGCACAAAATGAACCGTGCACGAACATCACCTTGTTCAAACAACAAAACCAACACAGAGCATAAACTCACAACAAATTACACACCTGCAAATCAGTCTGACTTCTGCTGTTGCTGTATCCGTAATACGCCGATAGGGAGAAGTTTTTATTTACACGATGAGTCGGGTGTGTCTTGACCTCCGCCGAACCCCTGAGGCCGACTCACCGAACCCCTAGGGTTCGATCGAACCCAGGTTAAGAACCACTGGTCTACACACACATTTGCAGCCTTATCACTCTTCTACTTTTTGTTACCGCAGGCTCTCGATCTCTCGGGCCAGACGGAGAACAAGGTGCTGAGGGACAAGGTGGTGAAGCTGCTGGAGCTGTGTCAGTTCCTCGTCAAACATGTCCACCAGCAGGTAGGTGGCGTGATTTCCCTGAGTAAAATAGGAAAAAGGAGCTAACGTGTGCCGTGTGTATCTAGACCCTCTCTGTGGACCTGGAAACTCTCAAGAATGTCCTGCAGTCCATGACCAACGTCCTGACCTTCAAGAACACGGGCACGCTGGAGGACACGTACTGGGCTGTGATGAAACACCTTGGAGTCATGTGAGTGCTGTAGACAGGGACCTAGCACCAAACTGCAGAGAGTACCGTCTACCGCTCCAAATGGTGGCCTTGTCAAAGTATGGTGACACCGGCAGTCAACATGATGCAGGGTTTCCCCTTAATGTAATTGAACGTGGCGCGCCGCCACTGCATTTTTATTACCTCCACACCTTGAAATTAAGTGGGGGTTTTTTTTTAACTTGAAAACGAATTGAAGTAATATAATATATTGTAGCCCCGAGAAGAAATCACACATAGTCCGACGCTATGTTTAACTTTTATTACCAATTTTATCATAACAAACGACACAATTCCAACAGGTTTTACCTCCTGTGTAAACACTTTTGCTCCCACAACACTTACTCATTTCCCGCCTATCACCTTTCAGGCAAACATATATATATATATATATATATATATATATATATTAGAGATGCGCGGATAGGCAATTATTTCATCCGCAACCGCATCAGAAAGTCGTCAACCATCCGCCATCCACCCGACCTAATATTTAATCAGAACCGCATCCGCCCGCACCCGCCCGTTGTTATATATCTAATATAGACGATGCAAGGCATTAATGAGGTTAAAGCTTTTGCCTGTTAAAGAAAGGAGACTGATCCAATGCAGCACAGACATTCACGTGCCACGCTGTCACGGCCCAGACGCACACCAGTGCGCAATCATATGGGAGCCGCGCTGAGCGCACCTCCAAGCGCGTCTCGCTGCCGGCGACGGCCGTGTATGGGCCTGACGCTCCAGCGCCATCCATTTTCAGGGCTAGTTGATTCGGCAGGTGGGTTGTTACACACTCCTTAGCGGGTTCCGACTTCCATGGCCACCGTCCTGCTGTCTATATCAACCAGGGTGAGCCCCACCCCTTTCGTGAGCGCACGGAGTGACCCCTGTTACGCGCCCCCGGCAACAGGGGTGGCGGGCAGGTAAGCTGCGCGGGCGGAGCGCGCGGAGTGACCCCTAGTTACGAGCCCCCGGCCACGGGGGTGGCGGGCAGGTAAGCTGCTTACCTGCTGCGCGTGACGCCGGCCGCGGCGAAGGCGGACGAGGCGGGGTGTCGGTGCGGTGGGCGCGGTGGTGACCCTGGACGTGCGTCGGGCCCTTCTCGCGGATCGCCTCAGCTACGGCTCCCGGTGGGGCCCTCTCGGGGGAAGGGGCCTCGGTCCCGGACCCCGGCGAGGCGTCCCTTCTCCGCTCCGTAAGTGTCCATCTCTTCTTTTTTATTTCTTCTGTTGTGGCATATGCTGCAGGTGCCTGCTCGTTTTTCGTATGTGGGTAACAACATTTAACTATGTACCGGTATATATATTTTCGAATTGGTTTAACTGCCACCCGCCTGAATCTATTTAAAATCTATTTTTTTAATATTTCAACCGCCCGACCCGACCCGCGGATAAAATCTAATTTTTTTTAATTTCATCCGCCCGATCCGCGGATAATCCGCAAACTCCGCGGTTGTGCCCGCAAACCGCGCATCTCTTATATATATATATATATATATATATATATATATATATATATATATATATATAGCCTATTCATTTGCGCACTTTTGACAAGTGATGTACCAAAAACTTGACCACCGAAAAAACACTTTGTATATATTGCAAAAATACCTGCAGACAGCCATCTACAAAATGTGCAATTATTAAGGGGACAGTGGCGTTTTTTTAGAAGAGAAAGTGAAACTGGAGCAACAGCGCGAAGCAAGTGTGACGTCATGCTCGCTGCAGCTCTCTTCTTTAGTTAAAGACGTAAAGTCTCTAAACACGACTACATTCTATAGTAGCATCAGAAGAAGATGCTAGATTTGTTGCTTGTTGTTTTTAATTAAAAAAAACACTTGAAAAAATCTCATGTAGCTACTTTGTACAAAAAGCAGCAACAATTGAAAATCTGGAAAAACGATAAAAAAAAAATGTTAATACTAATACATAAAAACAGATTTGTTTTAAATGTATGTACACATTTGTTTAGCCGTTTTAAAGAACAAAAAAATGTAGCAAATTATGGTGACCCCGCCCATTACCACACCCCTGACCACGCCCCCACCGCCACAGGTATCTTAGGCAAACCCTGTAATGTATAAAAAAGTGTGCGTTATACGGCTGCTCTACTTTTAAGTGGAGGGTCTACAGGAGGAAGGTCAAAGTCAGGTGTTAAGAAAAGATGTCCCCGTTTACACTGCACACCAAATCAGATGTTTTATACCCTTTAGTGACAGATCTGATTTTTTATGCCAGTCTAAACGCTCCAAAGTGCCTCTAATCTGATCTTTTGGCACCAGATTCAGGCCACATCTGGAGGTAGTCCAAGTCCGATTGGAATCTGATCTTTTCAAATGTGACTTCAGACTAAACGCAATGCGACCTGAACGTGACTTTTTCGTCAGCTTTGGGCGATCTACGTCATTCGTGTAGTGACCCGCTAGTGGAAGTGGATACTTCGTCACACCATCCGGTTTTAGTGAGCAAAGTCTATTTAAGATGACCACATTTATATATTTATTTATATGTATTATATACCGTATTTTCCGCACTATAAGGCGCACCGGATTATTAGCCGCACCTTCAATGAATGGCATATTTCATAACTTTGTCCACCAATAAGCCGCCCCGGACTATAAGCCGCGCCTACGCTGCGCTAAAGGGAATGTCAAAAAAACAGTCAGATAGGTCAGTCAAACTTTAATAATATATTAAAAACCAGCGTTCTAACAACTCTGTTCACTCCCAAAATGTACGCAAATGTGCAATCACAAACATAGTAAAATTCAAAATAGTGCAGAGCAATAGCAACATAATGTTGCTCGAACGTTAATGTCACAACACACAAAATAAACATAGCGCTCACTTTCTGAAGTTATTCTTCATTCGTAAATCCTTCGTCTTCGGTGTCCGAAGTGAAAAGTTGGGCAAATTTACGATCCACTGGCAGATGTTGGCGTCGTCTGGCGCTGCCTCCTCGTCTTAGTGAAGGTGTGTTCGCCTTCTGTCATCCATTGTTCCCACGCAGTTAGCAGTCTAGCTTCGAATGCCCTGTTGACACCAATATCTAGCGGCTGGAGGTCTTTTGTCAATCCACCCGGAATGACGGCGAGTATTGAATTAAGCGCGTAAGCGTGTCTCTCAATGTGCTGTTATGAGCTAGCAAATATAACAACTACACTACCCAGCATGCAACGATAGTTACGAGCATGCGCGGTAGCCCTGAGAAGCGTTGTATGCTGGCAGTTAGAATGTGGTTATGAGCACGCTGTGAGTAAACGTTGAGAACTCAGTTAACACGCCTCGTCTGCATTATTTATAATTAGACAGACAACACACTTAATAGGAGCCATTTTGGGGTCTTTACATAAACACACAAATGGAAATGAAACGTCACATATCCCAGCATGCACCGCGCGCTTCTTCGTCATCCACTGTTCCCACGCAGTTAGCAGTCTAGCTTCGAATGCCCTGTTGACACCAATATCTAGCGGCTGGAGGTCTTTTGTCAATCCACCCGGAATGACGGCGAGTATTGAATTAAGCGCGTAAGCGTGTCTCTTAATGTGCTGTTATGAGCTAGCAAATATAACAACTACACTACCCAGCATGCAACGATAGTTACGAGCATGCGCGGTAGCCCTGAGAAGCGTTGTATGCTGGCAGTTAGAATGTGGTTGAGAACTCAGTTAACACGCCTCGTCTGCATTATTTATAATTAGACAGACAACACACTTAATAGGAGCCATTTTGGGGTCTTTACATAAACACACAAATGGAAACGAAACGTCACATATCCCAGCATGCACCGCGCGCTTCTTCTACGGGGAAAAAAGATGGCGGCTGTTTACTGTAGTTGCGAGACCTAAACTTTATGAAAATGAATCTTAATATTTATCCATATATAAAGCGCACCGGGTTATAAGGCGCACTGTCAGCTTTTGAGAAAATTTGTGGTTTTTAGGTGCGCCTTATAGTGCGGAAAATACGGTAGTGTGATACCGAAGAAATAGCGATTGTTAAAGGCCTGTAATTGATGCTGTGGCGCATTTGCTTAAAAATATAGTTCACGTAGATAATATAAATAAATATATCGCACTATATACATCCATTCAGTGTTGGTGCTAGGAATTTTCAAAATGGGGTCCCACGGTACATTTTTGGGGTCTCACTTTTTTTGTAAGCGTTTTGAAAACAAATGATAAATGTATGCATTATCCTGTTATATCTCACATTCTATATTGTGTTTTGGAAGAAGGTTGCCATAAACATTACTTAATTCATTAAAAAAAATAATACAAAAGAAAAAATATGTATATGTAAATGTATTTAGTTATAAACATTCATTCACTTTCTTCTTTCCTTCATTGATCTAAACTTTATCGCTGTCGCCCCAAAATCAAAGTTCTCTGGCTGACGAGGACCACTCACACGTCTCATCTCTGCATATTTTACTAGAATACCCTTATGAGCATTACATACAGTATATCAAAATCTAGTGCCTACTGTACTGTTTATTTGCTGAAATACCCTTTTTACAGCAAATATCTACCCTAACGACCACTTTGCTGCTGCCAAAAATTGATTTGAAGGGTATTTCAACAAGTAAACATTACAGTAGGTACTTGATGTTGATATATGTAGAGATGTAGATAAGTAGAGATGTCCGATAATATCTGACTGCCGATATTATCGGCCGATAAATGCTTTAAAATGTAATATCGGAAATTATCGGTATCGGTTTAAAAAAGTACAATTTATGATTTTTTTAAACGCCACTGTGTACACAGATGTCGGGAGAAGTACAGAGCGCCAATAAACCTTAAAGGCACTGCCTTTGCGTGCCAGCCCAATCACATGATATTGCCGGCTTTTGACACGCACAAGTGAATGCAAGGCATACTTGGTCAACAGCCATACAGGTCACACTGAGGGTGGTTGTATAAACAACTTAAAACAAGCAAACCAGAGTTTTGACCTAGAAAAGGCAGGGTCCCAGGGATGCGCGGACTTCCGGAAACGTGCATCTTTTCTGATTTCAATGCGTAAAAAGACACAAAAAGTGGGCTAAGGCCAACATTGTCCATTCATACATATCATGTATTTTCACTTAAAAAAACCCACTCATTTTTAAGGTGTGGCTGCTTTTATTTTATTTTGTAGTAGTAGTAGCAACTTCCTTCCGGTCAACTTTTTTGTTTTCGCATTTCATCGAAGTGCGCATGCAAGTGACGTCGAGGCCACATTGGGGCCACATGCGTGTTTACACTGGAGCAGGCCTGGGTAAGTATTTTGACCCCGGGGGCCACATTTAGAGAAAAAAAATGTGTCTGGGGGCCGGTATATCTATTTTTAGGAACACTGATACAAAACCTCACAATAATGTCTGATTGAATGCTAAAAACGTTATGACAGACCGCCTTAAAAAATGTAATGTAATTTTAAATGTTTCTATAAACGATAAAACACTGAATATTGACAAAATATGAATGTCACAACCCCTTTCGATCGACATATTTTACAATCAAGTGAAACTCAACAAAAATGCAACAAACAGTGAAATATGAACGCGAAGGGTACAAAATAAACCCAACTACAATCTGATATATCTGATATATCATTAAGCTTTAGAACTTTGTTGTGAAAATCTCCTTCCGCGTCTATGGAAACGCTTCCCGCCCACACTGCTTGGTGCCTCGTCTGAGCTGCTGTCACTTAGATGACCATAGTAACTAATTAGATGACCATCGTAACTAATTAGATTACCATTGTAAGGAAGGGATAGTAGTTCTTTTAGAGTTGGGACACAATGGACAGATTCCGGCCAGAGAATCCTTTAATCATCTTTATTGCTGAAAGGTAGATGTGAATGTGTGTGGTTTTGTGTGTGTGTGTGTGTGCGTGTGCGTGTGCGTGTGTGTGTGTGTGGTCTAAACAAATAGAGAAAAGAGGAAAAATTACAATCCAATTATATACTCATTAATATGCAGCAATATACATGGATATGCATACATAATATAATATAAAGGTGTGCATAATAACAACATATATACTGCATTTAACTATGCATCCATCCATCCATCCATCCATCCATCCATTTTCTACCGCTTATTCCCTTTGGGGTCACTCAACTATGCATGAACTTCAAACAAGTTTCTAAGCTTACATACATGGCGATTATTTGGTCTCTGTCGCCATCTAAAGGCCAAACTCCGCCATCGCAGTTGCAACGACGTTAAATAAACTACACGTGAATGTAAACGCCGTCAACGAGACCAATTCTCTCTCAATTGACCCAAAAACAACTGAACTTAGCATACGATGCACCAAACATGTGCAGAAGTAGCAAGGCACGGCATTCAGTTCAAATGCTGCAACAGTATGTGACAAAACTTACATTTAGTCGTCAACGCCCACAAGGCTGGCTGCCACCATGGATCGAAACCGGCTATTCTGACAAAGACGTGCTTTAAAGGGGAAATGACGTCACAGATTGACCTATCAACTTAAAGTCACAGGAACATTACAAAACTGGTTAAAGGCACACAATAGGCTTTCGTACAAATTAGATTACCATAGTAACTAATTAGATTACCATAGTAACTGGTACATCATGCAAAAGCGCAGATTCCAACCATTGAAATACTTAGTATAGTTGAAGACTTACAGTCGTTAGAAAACATCACTGCCCATCATAATGGCAGCTACACTTTCCATCTTAAAAATATAAAACAATTATTTGGGAATGTCAGGCGGATCGGTGCGGCGTCTTCAGTAATGCGGACGCTGTATCGATCCGTTGTGGTGAAGAAGGAGCTGAGCCGGAAGGCAAAGCTCTCAATTTACCGGTCGATCTACGTTCCCATCCTCACCTATGGTCATGAGCTTTGGGTCATGACCGAAAGGACAAGATCACGGGTACAAGCGGCCGAAATGAGTTTCCTCCGCCGGGTGGCGGGTCTCTCCCTTAGAGATAGGGTGAGAAGCTCTGTCATCCGGGGGGAGCTCAAAGTAAAGCCGCTGCTCCTCCACATGGAGAGGAGCCAGATGAGGTGGTTCGGGCATCTGGTCAAGATGCTACCCGATCGCCTCCCTCGGGAGGTGTTTAGGGCACGTCCGACCGGTAGGAGGCCACGGGGAAGACCCAGGACACGTTGGGAAGACTATGTCTCCCGGCTGGCCTGGGAACGCCTCAGGATCCCCCGGGAGGAGCTGGACGAAGTGGCTGGGGAGAGGGAAGTCTGGGCTTCCCTGCTTAGGCTGCTGCCCCTGCGACCCGACCTCGGATAAGCGGAAGAAGATGGATGGATGGATGGCCAAATTGAAAAGCTTAACGGGCCGCATGTGGCCCCCGGGCCTTAATTTGCCCAGATCTGCACTGGAGTCTGACAAAGATCACATTTTACTTGCAGTGTAAACGGTCAGCTGGAAAAAAAATCAGATTTAAAAAAATAAATAAATAATCTGATTTGTGCCACTTTGGAAACGTAGTGGATGATGTCATCTTCTGGCCCTGCAGACCCTGAGTGGTTGGAAGGTGCCTTCAAAGTCACGGTGTTTATCTCCCACATGCACAGAAAGCCCAAGGCGGAAAAGACAAAGCCCGACAAGGACGCCAGCCAGCCGACGCCGCCGCCGCCTGCCAAAAAAAAGCAGAAGAAGGGCTTCCTGCCAGAAAGCAAAAAGAGGAAAAAACGTCCGCAGCCCGTCTTGGAGCCTGCAATGGCAATGGCGGCGGCGGCGGCGGCGGGCACCTCTGGCCCAGCGGCGCCAAGAGGAGACAACAAGAAGGGCAAAAACAACAAGAGGAAACAAAAGCGAAAGGCGGATGGCGCTGCGGCGTCGCAGAGCAGCCCAGCCAAGAAGAGCAAAACGCAGCCAGACAAGAAGAAGAAGAAGAAAAAAGGTGCTGGAGGACAAATTTAAATCCTTCTTTTTATCTCACAAGGACGCCAACAATTGCTTTTTTTTTTATTTACTTTTCCATCAGCTGACCTTGTAATGCCATCCTTCCTAGGAAACACAATAAATACTTTGCATGCACCTTTTGTGTGCCATGCAACTTTTAGAGGCAGGAGCAGAAACACTGACGCTTTTTAATCACTGCTGAAAATGCTCTTATTGGTCAAAATGCAAGAATAGAGGGTATCACAGCAGATCATAGCATCATGCAGAAGTCCAATGTTTTGAAATATCCTATTTAAATATGAGTAAAACATTTTTGTATCTGTTGGAAAATTTATATTTTTCTGAACTTTGCATAAATTCATTGTTATTAAAAACAATTTAAATGTTTATTTGAGTGATTTAAAATATATATACTGTACAGATGATCTTTTTTGTTGTCCAGCTTTTCGGGTCATGTTTATTTTTTAGGTAAGATGTCCTTCCTGGCGCAGACCCCGTCCGTCCCCACTCATTCAGACTTTGGACCACCACCCAACACATCCAGTGGCTGATGATTGCGTCATCGATGTCATTATTCATTTTTAGATAGATCAGGGGTCGGCAACCCGCAGCTCTAGAGCCGCATGCGGCTCTTTAGCGCTGCCTTAGTGGCTCCCTGGAGCTTTTCCAAAGATGGATGAAAAATGTAAAAAGATGAGGGGGAAATAATTTATTTTTTGTTTTAATATGGTTTCTGTAGGAGGCCAAACATGACACAAACCTCCCTAATTGTTATAAAGCACACTGTTTATATTAAACATGCTTCACTGATTGAGTATTTGGCGAGCGCCGTTTTGTCCTACAAATTTTGGCAGTCCTTGAACTCACCTTAGTTTGTTTACATGTATAACTTTCTCCGACTTTCGAGGACGTGTTTTATGCCACTTCTTTTTCTGTCTCATTTTGTCCACCAAACTTTTAACGTTGTGCATGAATGCACAAAGGTGAGTTTTGTTGATGTTATTGACTTGTGGGGAGTGCTAATCGGACATATTTAGTCACTGCATGACTGCAAGCTAATCGATATGCTATTTAGGCTAGCTATATGTACATATTGCATCATTATGCCTCATTTGTAGGTATATTTGAGGTCATTTAGTTTCCTTTAAGTCCTCTTAATTCAATTTATATCTCACACTATCTGTATGTAAAATGGCTTTTAATTTTTTTGCGGTTCCAGACAGATTTGTCTTTGTATTTTTGGTCCAATATGGCTCTTTCAACATTTTGGGTTACCGACCCTTGAGATAGATATATAGATAGTATTTTGATTCCCTCAGGAAAATTAAAATACCAATACTAATATTACAGCTGCAATCCCTCAAGTAACACCTTTTTTCTTTAATCTTAAAATAAACTTTTTCTCTTGAAATATCAAACCGTAATCTTAAAATAAACTTTTTGTCTTGAAATATTAAACTTTTAGTCTTGGAATAAACATTTAGTCCTGAAATGACAAATTTTTAATCTTAAAATAAACTTTGTCTTGAAATGTCATACTTTAATATTAAAAAGTACTTAAAAAAAAAAAGTCTTCAAGTATCAAAGTTTAATCTTAAAATAAACTTTTAGAATTCAAATATCAAACTAATCTTAAAATAAACGTCTTGTAATATCAAACTTTAAGTCTTGGAATAAACTTTTAGTCTTTAAATGACAAACTTAATCTTGAAATAAACTTTTAGTCTTGAAATGTCAAACTTCTAGTTTTGAAATGACAAAACTTTTAGCCCTGAAATATTTTTTTCAGGTCTGAAATAAAAAATATTGTCTTTAAAAAACTGTTAGTCTAGTAATAAAAATCTTTAAGCCTTGAAATAAACTTTTCATCCTTGAAATGACAAACCTTTAGTTCTAAAATAAACCTCTCAGTCTTGAAATCAAATTTTAGTGTTAAAAGTTTTTGTCTTGAAATAACATTTCAGCTTTGAAATAACCAACCTGTTGTCTTTAAATAACCTTCGCTCCTGAAATAATCTTTTAGTCTTTGAAATAACATACTTTTAGTTCTGAAATAAACCTTTCAGCCTTTAAAATATACTTTTAGCCTTGAAATACGTTTCAGCTTTTAAATATACTTAAGCTTGAAATAAACATTTCAGCCTTGAAATAACAGTTTTTGTGTTAAATTAAACTTTTGGTCTTGGTATAACAACTTTTTCAGCCTTGAAATAAACTTTGTCTTAAATAAGCTTGAAATGACAAACTTTTAGCCTTGAAAAAAACATTTTGTCCTTGAAATAAAGTTTCAGCTTTGAAATCAACTTTTAATAAACCTTTAGCCTTAAAATAAACTTTTAGTCTTGAAATCAACTTTTCAGTCTTGATATAAACTTTTACTCTTGAAATAAACTGTTAAGCCTTGAAATAAATGTTGGTCTTGAAATAGCAAACTTTTAGCACGGAAATAACTAACTTTAAGTCTTGAAATATTAAAAACTTTTTAGTCTTGAAATAAAGTTTCTGCTTTGAAATAAACGTTTCAGCCTTGAAATAACAGTTTTAGTCTGAAAATAAACTTTTGGTCTTGACATAACTTTCAGCCTTAAAATAAATTGTCTTAATATAAGCTTTTAGCCTTGAAAATACACATTTTTAGCCTTGAAATAAACGTTTTTCTCCTCGAAATAAAGTTTCAGCTTTGAAATAAAATTGTCAGTCCTGATATAAACTTTTAGCGTTGAAATAAATATCTACTCTTGAAATAAACTGTTCAGCCTTGAAATACATTTTAGTCTTGAAATAGCAAACTTTTAGCACGAAAATAACTAACTTTAAGTCTTGAAATATTAACAACTTTTTAGTCTTGAAATAACAGTTTCAGTCTTAAAATAAACTTTTGGTCTTGATATAACTGTTTCAGCCTTGAAATAAACTCTTAAAATAAGCTTTTAGCGTTGAAAATACAAACTTTTAGCCTTGAAATAAACGTTTTGTCCTTGAAATAAAGTTTCAGCTTTGAAATGAAATTTTCAGTCTTGATATAAACTTTTAGCGTTGAAATAAACATCTACTCTTGAAATAAACTGTTAAGCCTTGAAATACATTTTAGTCTTGAAATAGCAAACTTTTAGCATGGAAATAACTAACTTTAAGTCTTGAAATATTAAAAACTTTTTAGTCTTGAAATAAAGTTTCTGCTTTGAAATAAACGTTTCAGCCTTGAAATAACAGTTTTAGTCTTAAAATAAACTTTTGGTCTTGATATAACTGTTTCAGCCTTGAAATAAACTGTCTTAAAATAAGCTTTTAGCCTTGAAATAAACGTCTTGTCTTTGAAATAAAGTTTCAGCTTTGAAATAAAATTTACAGTCTTTATATAAACTTTTAATGTTGAAATAAACATCTACTCTTGAAATAAACTGTTAAGCCTTGAAATAAATTTTGGTCTTGAAATAGCAAACTTTTAGCACGAAAATAACTAACTTTAAGTCTTGAAATATTAACAACTTTTTAGTCTTGAAATAAACTTTTCCGCCTTGAAATAAAGTTTCAGCTTTGAAATCAACTTTTTGTCTTGATATAAACTTTTAACCTTAAAATAACAAACTTTCAGTTTTGATATAAACTTTTAACGTTGAAATAAACTTTTCAGCCTTGAAATAACAGTTTTAGTCTTAAAATAAACTTTTGGTCTTGAAATTACAAACTTTTAGCCTTGAAAAAAAACATTTTGTCCTGGAAATAAAGTTTCAGCTTTGAAATCAACTTTTAATAAACATTTTTGCCTTAGAATAAACATAGTCTTGAAATAAACTGTTAAGCCTTGAAATACATTTTGGTCTTGAAAAAGCAAACTTATAGCACGGAAATAACTAACTTTAAGTCTTGAAATATTAAAAACTTTTTAGTCTTGAAATAAAGTTTCTGCTTTGAAATAAACTTTTCAGCCTTGAAATAACAGTTTTAGTCTTAAAATAAACTTTTGGTCTTGGTATAACAACTTTTTCAGCCTTGAAATAAACTTTGTCTTAAAATAAGCTTGAAATGACAAACTTTTAGCCTTGGGAAAAAAACCCATTTTGTCCTGGAAATAAAGTTTCAGCTTTGAAATCAACTTTTAATAAACTTTTACTCTTGAAATAAACTGTTAAGCCTTGAAATACATTTTGGTCTTGAAATATCAAACTTAGCACGAAAATAACTAACTTTAAGTCTTGAAATATTAAAAACTTTTTAGTCTTGAAATAAACTTTTCCGCCTTGAAATAAAGTTTCTGCTTTGAAATAAACGTTTCAGCCTTGAAATAACAGTTTTAGTCTTAAAATAAACTTTTGGTCGTGGTATAACAACTTTTTCAGCCTTGAAATAAAGTTTGTCTTAAAATAAGCTTTCAGCCTTGAAATTACAAACTTTTAGCCTTGGAAAAAAACAACATTTTGTCCTGGAAATAAAGTTTCAGCTTTGAAATCAACTTTTAATAAACTTTTAGTCTTGAAATAAATTTTTCAGTCTTGATATAAACTTTTACTCTTGAAATAAATGTTGGTCTTGAAATAGCAAACTTTTAGCACGGAAATAACTTACTTTAAGTCTTGAAATATTAAAAACTTGTCAGCCTTGAAATAAAGTTTCTGCTTTGAAATAAAGTTTCTGCTTTGAAATAACAGTTTTAGTCTTAAAATAAACTGTCTTAAAATAAGCTTTTAGCCTTGAAATAAACGTTTTGTCCTTGAAATAAAGTTTCAGCTTTGAAATAACATTTTCAGTCCTGATATAAACTTTTAACGTTGAAATAAATATCTACTCTTGAAATAAACTGTTCAGCCTTGAAATACATTTTAGTCTTGAAATAGCAAACTTTTAGCACTGAAATAATCTAAATCTTGAAATATTAAAAACTTTTTAGTCTTATAATAAACTCTCAGCCTTAAAATAACTTTCGATCTTAAAATAAACTTTTAGCCTTGAAATAACAAACTTTTAGCCTTGAAATAACCTTTATGTCCTGGAATAACACCTTTTGTCTTGAAATAAACGTTGACTTTTCGTACTCATGAAGGCACCAAAAGCGGATGGAATGAAATAACAGAGCGAGGTAATACTTGATGAAATGTGTCATTTTTCAGCTGCATTGTGAAAATGAACATATTTCATGTCCGACTAAGTCCATGGATTTTTCCGCGCTAACAAAGTTGGCGATTCGCTGACAAAAACGTGTTACGTAACGTGGTGAAAAATGGCCGCTGAGCTGAAGTTGACGCCGCCATCTTTGTCCAAACAATCCCAGCCAGCCTTAATTGGCTGTCAGGAGGGATGACGTAACGATGGATGAGTGTACGCCGCCATCCATCGTCCACACGCAGGCCTCGCCGCCGTCATCCATCACTAATCTCACTTTGGAGTCTCTGTGTGCCGCAGGTGTCAAAGAAAAGTTCTCTTGGTGGATGCAGTCGCAGGAAGTGGAGCGAGTGCGTTTGTGACCATGAAGACACGCTGCTGGTGAGACTTTAATTAGCAGACACAAACTAACATCCTACAAGTGAGACTTGCTTTTTCAAGCAGCACATTTTTAGACACTGAATTTTTAAACACTTCATTTTAAAACACTGGATTTTTCAGCACTGAATTTAAAAAAACACGCATTTTGCCAACACATTTTTTATTCAATGAAATTGTCAACATAATTTGATTTGAAAATCAGTTCACAAAATGCAAACGCAAATAATTCAATTCCCTAAATTCAGTGTAAAAAAAAAAGTGTTGGTAATAAAGTACACTGGATTTCAAAACACATAATTTTAATACACTAAATTATTTAAACACTGAATTTTTTAAACACTAAATTTCTAAACACTAATTTTCAAATTACCACATTTTTTAAATAATTCAGTTCCCTAAATTTAGTGTAAAAAAAAGCGTTGGTAATAAAGTACACTCGATTTCAAAACACATCACTTTAAGACATTATTTAAACACTGAATTTTTAAACACAACATTTTTAAACTGAATTCATAAACACTGAATTTCAAAATACCACATTTTTTTTAATAATTCAGTTCCCTAAATTTAGGGTAAAAAAAAAGCGTTGGTAATAAAGTACACTCAATTTCAAAACACATAATTTTAATACATTAAATTATTTGTACACTGAATTTTTAAACACAACATTTTTAAACACTGAATTTCTAAACACAAAATTTCAAAATACCAAATTTTTTAAATAATTCAGATCCCTAAGTTCAGTGTAAAAAAAAAGCGTTGGTAATAAAGTACACTCAATTTCAAAACACATAATTTTAATACATTAAATTATTCAAACACTGAATTTTTAAACACAACTTTTTTAAACACTGAATTTCTAAACACAAAATTTCAAAATACCAAATTTTTTAAATAATTCAGTTCCCTAAATTCAGTGTAAAAAAAAAAAGCGTTGGTAATAAAGTACACTCGATTTCAAAACACATAATTTTAATACACTAAATTATTTAAACACTGAATTTTTAAACACAACATTTTTAAACACTGACTTTATAAACACTAAATTTCAAAATACCAAATTTTTAAAAATAATTCAGTTCCCTAAATTCAGGGTAAAAAAAAAAGCCTTGGTAATAAAGTACACTCGATTTCAAAACACATAATTTTAATGCATTAAATTATTTAAACACTGATTTTTTTAAACACAACATTTTTAAACACTAAATTTCTAAACACTAAATTTCAAAATACCAAATTTTTTAAATAATTCAGTTCCCTAAATTCAGTGTAAAAAAAAAGCGTTGGTAATAAAGTACACTCGATTTCAAAACACATAATTTTAATACACTAAATTATTTAAACACTGAATTTTTAAACACAACATTTTTAAACACTGAATTTCTAAACACTGAATTTCTAAACACAAAATTTCAAAATACCACATTTTTTAAATAATTCAGTTCCCTAACTTCAGAGTAAAAAAAAAAGCTTTGGTAATAAAGTACACTCGATTTCAAAACACATCACTTTAAGACATTATTTAAACACTGAATTTTTAAACACAACATTTTTAAACACTGAATTTATAAACACTAAATTTCAAAATACCAAATTTTTTAAATAATTCAGTTCCCTAAATTCAGTGTAAAAAAAAGCGTTGGTAATAAAGTACACTCGATTTCAAAACACATAATTTTAATACATTAAATTATTTAAACACTGAATTTTTAAACACTGAATATCAAAACACTGAATTTCTAAACACAAAATTTCAAAATACCAAATTTTTTAAATAATTCAGTTCCCTAAATTCAGTGTAAAAAAAAAGCGTTGGTAATAAAGTACGCTCAATTTCAAAACACATAATTTTAATACATTAAATTATTTAAACACTGAATTTTTAAACACAACATTTTTAAACACTGAATTTCTAAACACTAAATTTCAAAATACCAAATTTTTTAAATAATTCAGTTCCCTAAATTCAGGGTAAAAAAAAAAGCGTTGGTAATAAAGTACACTCGATTTCAAAACACATAATTTTAATACTTTAAATTATTTAAACACAACATTTTTAAACACTGAATTTCTAAACACTGAATTTCAAAATACCAAATTTTTTAAATAATTCAGTTCCCTAAATTCAGTGTAAAAAAAAAAGTGTTGGTAATAAAGTACACTCGATTTCAAAACACATAATTTTAATACTTTAAATTATTTAAACACTGATTTTTTTAAACACAAAATTTTTAAACACTAAATTTCTAAACACTAAATTTCAAAATACCAAATTTTTTAAATAATTCAGTTCCCTAAATTCAGTGTAAAAAAAAAAGCATTGGTAATAAAGTACACTGGATTTCAAAACACATCATTTTAATACACTAAATTATTTAAACACTGAATTTTTAAACACTGAATATCAAAACACTGAATTTCTAAACACAAAATTTCAAAATACCACATGTTTTTAAATAATTCAGTTCCCTAACTTCAGTGTAAAAAAAAGCGTTGGTAATAAAGTACACTCGATATCAAAACACATAATTTTAATACACTAAATTATTTAAACACTGAATTTTTAAACACAACATTTCTAAACACTGAATTTATAAACACTAAATTTCAAAATACCACATTTTTTAAATAATTCAGTTCCCTAAATTCAGTGTAAAAAAAAAAGCGTTGGTAATAAAGTACACTCGATTTCAAAACACATAATTTTAATACCGGTACATTAAATTATTTAAACACTGAATTTTTAAACACTGAATATCAAAACACTGAATTTCTAAACACAAAATTTCAAAATTCCAAATTTTTTAAATAATTCAGTTCCCTAAATTCAGTGTTAAAAAAAAAGCGTTGGTAATAAAGTACACTCAATTTCAAAACACATAATTTTAATACATTAAATTATTTAAACATTGAATTTTTAAACACAACATTTATAAACACTCAATTTCTAAACACAAAATTTCAGAATACCAATTTTTTTAAATAATTCAGTTCCCTAAATTCAGTGTAAAAAAAAGCGTTGGTAATAAAGTACACTCGATATCAAAACACATAATTTTAATACACTAAATTATTTAAACACTGAATTTTTAAACACAACATTTCTAAACACTGAATTTATAAACACTAAATTTCAAAATACCACATTTTTTAAATAATTCAGTTCCCTAAATTCAGTGTAAAAAAAAAAGCGTTGGTAATAAAGTACACTCGATTTCAAAACACATAATTTCAATACATTAAATTATTTAAACACTGAATTTTTAAACACAACATTTTTAAACACTGAATTTCTAAACACTAAATTTCAAAATACCAAATTGTTTAAATACCGGTAATTCAGTTCCCTAAATTCAGTGTAAAAAAAAAGCATTGGTAATAAAGTACACTGGATTTCAAAACACATAATTTTAATACACTAAATTATTTAAACACTGAATTTTTAAACACTGAATATCAAAACACTGAATTTCTAAACACAAAATTTCAAAATACCACATGTTTTTAAATAATTCAGTTCCCTAACTTCAGTGTAAAAAAAAGCGTTGGTAATAAAGTACACTCGATATCAAAACACATAATTTTAATACACTAAATTATTTAAACACTGAATTTTTAAACACAACATTTCTAAACACTGAATTTATAAACACTAAATTTCAAAATACCACATTTTTTAAATAATTCAGTTCCCTAAATTCAGTGTAAAAAAAAAAGCCTTGGTAATAAAGTACACTCGATTTCAAAACACATAATTTTAATACATTAAATTATTTAAACACTGAATTTTTAAACACAACATTTTTAAACACTGAATTTATAAACACTAAATTTCAAAATACCAAATTTTTTAAATAATTCAGTTCCCTAAATTCAGTGTAAAAAAAAAGCGTTGGTAATAAAGTACACTCGATTTCAAAACACATAATTTTAATACACTAAATTATTTAAAGACTGAATTTTTAAACACAACATTTTTAAACACTAAATTTCAAAATAACAATTTTTTTAAATAATTCAGTTCCGTAAATTCAGTGTAAAAAAAAAAGCGTTGGTAATAAAGTACACTGGATTTCAAAACACATAATTTTAATACATTAAATTATTTAAACACTGAATTTTTAAAGACAACATTTTTAAACACTGAATTTCTAAACACTAAATTTCAAAATACCAAATTTTTTAAATAATTTAGTTCCCTAAATTCAGTGTAAAAAAAAAAAAAGCGTTGGTAATAAAGTACACTCGATTTCAAAACACATAATTTTAATACACTAAATTATTTAAACACTGAATTTTTAAACACAACATTTTTAAACACTGAATTTATAAACACTAAATTTCAAAATACCAAATTTTTTAAATAATTCAGTTCCCTAAATTCAGTGTAAAAAAAAAAGCGTTGGTAATAAAGTACACTCGATTTCAAAACACATAATTTTAATACATTAAATTATTTAAACACTGAATTTTTAAACACTGAATATCAAAACACTGAATTTCTAAACACAAAATTTCAAAATACCAAATTTTTTAAATAATTCAGTTCCCTAAATTCAGTGTAAAAAAAAAAAAGCCTTGGTAATAAAGTACACTCGATTTCAAAACACATAATTTTAATACATTAAATTATTTAAACACTGAATTTTTAAACACAACATTTTTAAACACTGAATTTATAAACACTAAATTTCAAAATACCAAATTTTTTAAATAATTCAGTTCCCTAAATTCAGTGTAAAAAAAAAGCGTTGGTAATAAAGTACACTCGATTTCAAAACACATAATTTTAATACACTAAATTATTTAAAGACTGAATTTTTAAACACAACATTTTTAAACACTAAATTTCAAAATAACAATTTTTTTAAATAATTCAGTTCCGTAAATTCAGTGTAAAAAAAAAAGCGTTGGTAATAAAGTACACTGGATTTCAAAACACATAATTTTAATACATTAAATTATTTAAACACTGAATTTTTAAACACAACATTTTTAAACACTGAATTTCAAAACACTGAATTTCTAAACACTAAATTTCAAAATACCAATTTTTAAAAATAATTCAGTTCCCTAAATTCAGTGTAAAAAAAAAGCGTTGGTAATAAAGTACACTCGATTTCAAAACACATTATTTTAATACATTAAATTATTTAAACACTGAATTTTTAAACACAACATTTTTAAACACTGAATTTCTAAACACTGAATTTCTAAACACTAAATTTCAAAATACCAATTTTTAAAAATAATTTCAGTTCCCTAAATTCAGTGTAAAAAAAAGCGTTGGTAATAAAGTACACCGGATTTCAAAACACATAATTTTAATACACTAAATTATTTAAACACTGAATTTTTAAACACAACATTTTTAAACACTGAATTTCTAAACACTAAATTTCAAAATACCAAATTTTTTAACACTGAATTTTTAAACATTTTAAAACACTGAATTTCAAAACACTGAATTTTTAACATTTTAAAACACTGAATTTCAAACACTGAATTTTTAAACGCCCATTTTGCTAACTAATTTTTTTAAATGACATTCTCAGCATAATTTGATGTAAAAAAAAAAAAAAAAAAAAGTTCACAAAATGCAAACGCAAAAAATTCAGTGTCAAAAAAAGCTTTCATAATAAAGTACATGGAATTTTAAAACACTTCATTTTAAAGCTCTAGATTTTTATACACTGAAATTTAAAATACTTCATTTTAAAACAAAAGCATTTTACTCACAAATTATATTTTTCAATTACATTTTCAGCATAATTTAATGTAAAAAAATTAAGTTCCCTAAATTCAGTGTAAAAAAATAAGCTTTGGTAATAAAGTACATCGGATTTCAAAACACATAATTTTAATACACTAAATTATTTAAACACTGAATTTTTAAAGACATTTTTAAACACTGAATTCCTAAACACTAAATTTCAAAATACCACATTTTTAACACTGAATTTTTAAACATTTTAAAACACTGAATTTCAAAACACTGAATTTTTAAACGCCCATTTTGCTAACTAATTTTTTTAAATGACATTTTCAGCATAATTTGATGTAAAAAAAACAAAACAAAAGTTCACAAAATGCAAACGCAAAAAATTCAGTGTCAAGAAAAGCTTTCATAATAAAGTAACATTTTAAAACACTTCATTTTAAAGCTCTGGATTTTTATACACTGAAATTTAAAACACTTCATTTTAAAACAAAAGCATTTTACTCACAAATTATATTTTTCAATGACATTTTCAGCATAATTTAATGTAAAAAAATTAAGTTCCCTAAATCCAGTGTAAAAAAATAAGCGTTGGTAATAAAGTACACTGGATTTCAAAACACATCATTTTAATACACTAAATTATTTAAACACTGAATTTCTAAACACAAAATTTCAAAATACCAAATTTTTTAACACTGAATTTTTAAACATTTTAAAACACTGAATTTCAAAACACTGAATTTTTAAACGCCCATTTTGCTAACTAATTTTTTTAAATTACATTTTCAGCATAATTTGATGTAAAAAAAAAAATTAAGTTCACAAAATGCAAACGCAAAAAAATTCAGTGTCAAGAAAAGCTTTCATAATAAAGTACATGGAATTTTAAAACACTTCATTTTAAAGCTCTGGATTTTTATACACTGAAATTTAAAACACTTAATTTTAAAACAAAAGCATTTTACTCACAAATTATATTTTTCAATGACATTTTCAGCATAATTTAATGTAAAAAAATTAAGTTCCCTAATAAAGTACACCGGATTTCAAAACACATAATTTTAATCCACCAAAAGTATTTAAACACTGAATTTTTAAACACAACATTTTTAAACACTGAATTTCTAAACACAAAATTTCAAAATACCAAATTTTTTAACACTGAATTTTTAAACATTTTAAAACACTGAATTTCAAAACACTGAATTTTTAAACAGCCATTTTGCTAACTAATTTTTTAAAATTACATTTTCAGCATAATTTGATGTAAAAAAATCAAGTTCCCTAAATTCAGTGTCAAAAAAACCTTTTGTAATAAAGTACACTGAATTCTAAAACACTCAATTTCCAAACACTGAATTTTAAATCGCTGAATTTTTAAACACCATTTTTTTAAAACAACCCATTTTACTAACACATTTTTAAATCAAATTGTCAGCATAATTTGATTAAAAAAAAAAAAAAAAGTTCACAAAAATATTCAGGGTCAAAAAAAGCGTTCATAATAAAGTACACTGAATTTTTACACACAATGCAAAAAGAGAAGTATCCAACTCTTCTCTTTTCTAAAGTAAATCTGTGCAGCATATGTAGATCATCTACATCAACTATAGGACTTGTCTGAGTGGCTGACAGGACAGATTAAAAAAAGTTTTTAAAAACATTGATTTTTAAGTTTTTTAAATCGATTAAGAGTTGTTTCAAATAAGAATAGCGATTAATCTGAAAATCGTATATGTACAGTGTATATTCGGTATATTTGTAGTGAATAGTCAGTATATGCTGTGTATTTAAAGTGTATATATGAAGTATACACTATATATAGAGTAGTATAGACAGTGTTTATAGGGCATACAAATAGAGTATATATAGGATTTTCTTAATAGGACTGGTCCTTACTGATGAGATCAGTCCTTACTGGAGAGACATCTTCTTAAGTGGGGTTGGAGATATTTCTTGGCACAGACCACTATGTGCCAATGAGTCCTGGACTCATTGGGTACCACAATACACCCTCGTCCAAACCTGGCACACCACATGTTGGTCAGGCCTGGGTAGGTGTTGTTGTCCGCCGGCTCCCTGGTGGTCGATCCCCAGGCCGTTCGATGTATTTCCCTTTGAGACTCAGACACTGGCGGCTTCTTTCGGTGACAATGGCAAGTTCTTTGATCACCTGGCCTCTGACTCTCACCTCCTCCAGGAACCTTGTGGTGGAGCTGGCTACAAAGCCTCTGCAGACCACCTCCACTGGACACACCCTTAGGCTCCGGCCGCTAAGTCGGCTTAGCGGAGCCTTTTCCGTTCGTATGCCTCGTCCATGGCATCTTCCCAATTAGGGACCGTCAGCTCAACGACGAGGACACGTTGACAGGCATTGGACCAGAGGACCAAGTCTGGCCCCAGGTTGGTCACTGCGATTTTGGGTGGGAATATGAGCCTCCGGTTTAGGTCCGCTTGCATTTCCCAATCTCTCGCTGCGTTTAGTGTGCAATAGTCTGCAGTTGTTCCCTTGTTTATCTCCTTGCCGAATGAACTGTACCTATGGGTTGACACCACCTATGGTTGGTTCCCGCACAACCCATCTCCCACGTACCTCGGAGTGAAACTGGATAGGCAGCTGACGTACAAACACTTTGAATCATTGCGTGCCAAAGTCTCCTCCAGGAATAACCTCCCACGCCGACTAGCAGGCTCGTCTTGGGGAGCAAGCGCCTCCACCTTAAGAACCGGTGCCCTTGCCCTGGTGTACAGCGCGGCAGAATATGCCTCCCCTGCATGGTGCTGCAGCGCACATGCCAAGAAACTCGACATCACCCTCAACGAGACCATGAGGATTGTCACCGGCTGCCTGAAACCCACCCCAACGGAGTTCCTCCCGGTACTATCTGGCATCACACCAGCCGCCCTACACAGGGAAAACCACACACAGACTTGTGAGTAAGGCCTTGCAGGATCCAACCCATCTCCTGCACAAACTTGAAGCAGACTCCCAAGACCTTGGTCGCCAACGCCTACCCTCCCGGCCACCCAGCAACTCTTGGTGGACCTAAATTTAACACACTTGATGCATGGAGAACCAGCTGGCAGGAGACCGCCGACCCCCTCAACTCTCAGTCAACCCAAATACAAGCCTACCACCAGGCGCTGACCTTCCTCGCAAGAACTGGTCAACACTAAACCGGATACGGACGGGTGTTGGCCGATTCAACGCCAACATGCACTGCTGGGGTCTGTGCCCATCAGCAGCCTGCCCATGCGGTGCCGAGGAACAGACCGCCCACCACATTATCCACGAGTTCCCCAACTTTTCCCCACCCAATGACCTGGACCTCGATAATCTGAGCACTGACACAGTGAGCCGGCTGCAGCGGCTGAGTGACATCACCTAGCTGTCTCATACGAAAGAAGAAAAAGTACCAATGGGCAAGGCGTTGGTGGTTACCCTCTTCCGCTCCAGTTCTGCGGCCAAGCACCTCAACACTTTGTTGTGGCACCATATATGAATATACGGTCCGCTCCCTGTATGATCGGTGTCAGAGCTTGGTCCGCATTGCTGGCAGTAAGTCGGACCTGTTTCCAGTGAAGGCTGCCCTTTGTCACCGAGTCTGTTTGCAACTTTTATGGACAGAATTTCCAGGCGCAGTCAGGGCATTGAGGGGATGCGGTTTGGTGGCTACAGGATTACGTCTGTGCTTTTTGCGGATGATGTGGTCCTGCTGGCTTCACCTTACCAGGGTCTTCAGCTCTCACTGGATCGGTTCGTAGCTGAGCGAGTGCGAAGCGACTCAGATGAACATCAGCACTTCCAAGTCCGAGTCCATGGTTCTCGCCTGGAATAGGGTGTGGTGCCATCTCCGGGTTGGGGAGGAGATCTTCCCCCAAGTGGGGGAGTTCAAGTACAACGGAGTCTTGTTGACGAGTGGACTGTGAGATCGACAGGCGGATCGGATCAGTGATGCTGGACCCAGTATCGGTCCATTGTGGTGAAAAAGGAGTTAAGTCGGAAGGCAAAGCTCTCAATTTACCGGTCGATGTACGTTCCCATCCTCAGCTATGGTCATGAGCTTTGGGTTATGACCGAAAGTACAAGACCACGGGTTCAAGCGGCCGAAATTAGTTTCCTCCGTCAGGTGGCGGGGCTCTCCCTTAGAGATAGGGTGAGAAGCTCTGTCATCCGGGAGTAGCTCAACGTAAAGCCGCTGCTCCTCCAGATGAGGTGGTTCCGGACATCTGGTCAGGATGCCCCCCCGAACGCCTCCCTGGGGAGGTGTTTAGGCTCGGTACGAAGCCACGGGGAAGACCCAGGACACAATGAGGAGACTGTGTCTCCCGGCTGGCCTGGGAACACCTCGGGATCCCCCGGGAGGAGCTTGACGTAGTGTCTGGGGAGAAGGAAGTCTGGGCTTCTCTGCTTAGGCTGCTGCCCCCGCGACCCAACCTCGGATAAGTGGAAAAAGATGGATTGATGGATGTTTGTATACATTATATATAGTGTATATGTACAGTAGTGTATATATTCATAGTGTGAATATTAATAATGTATATATTTATATAGTGTATATATAATGTATGTATACAGTATATATACACTAGTGTGTATATATACTGTATGTATACAGTATATATAGTGTATGTATACATACACTAGTTTATATATAATGTATGTATACAGTAGATGTATACACTAGTGTGTATATATAGTGTATGTATACAATAAATATATATACATTAGTGTATATATAGTGTATGTATACAGTAGATATATACACTACTGTATATATCTACTGTATACATACACTATATATACACTAGTGTATATATAGTGTATGTATACAGTAGATATATACATTAGTGTATATATAGTGTATGTATACAGTAGTGTGTATATAGTGTATGTATACAGTAGTGTATATATTTCAAGTGTATACATAATATTTCCCAGTGGTGTGTAGAGGCAGCTCGTTGAAAGTGAAAGTTTGAAGATGAATTGTTGGACATGTTTGCAAACTGACGGCCAAGACGAATGTTTTTGTGTTGCCGACGGCAACAAGGTGAGACGGCGTGTGTCTTGGATCCCGGCCAGCCATCGAGCTTTTATTTCTATTCCACGGTGGACAAAAGTCGCGTCTTGGTGCTCGGCCAAACGCTCGCTGACTTTGTCTGACCTCCGACAAGCGCCACGTGGCGCCATTTAAAAAGGGGGCGGAGCCACGGGGACGACTTCCGCAGATAACCTTGACGTCAGTACAATGCATCTCAGGGTGATTTGATCAGGAAGGAAGACTGCAGCCACTCTTTGCCTTTATTTACAAATACTACATATTTATGTACAAGTACTACATACAGTATATTACATTCTCATACATGTATAGTTGTATAGCTACTGTAAATAGGAATGATATCTCTGCTGCTGCTATCTCACACACTCAAAAGAGAGATCTTGATAGCTCATTCTGGCATCCATCAAGCGAGAGAGATAAAGATTAGTAAAAAAGACGTCGGAGGAAGGAAAAGAACAATCTATGTCCTATATATTTATATCTCTATCTTATATCTATGTTACATCTACATTATATCTACTGTATGTTACATCTGCACCACATCCATTGAGACTAACTACCTACTGCTGTGTGTGTGTGTGTGTGTGTGTGTGTGTGTGTGTGTGTGTGTGTGTGTGTGTGTGTGTGTGTGTGTGTGTGTGTGTGTGTGTGTGTGTGTGTGTGTGTGTTTGTGTGCGTGTGTCACTAAGTGTAAATTATTCAAACTGTGTCACATCCCAGAGAGGATTTCAAATAAAACATCTTCCAAGTTAGAAGACATTAAAGGAAGAGTCGGTCCAAGAGTCAAAGCAACAATGTTGTGTACTGTAAACTATGACATGTACTATGTTGTGCACTATGTTGTGAACTATGGCATGTACTATGTTGTGTAATATGTTGTAAACTATGACATGTACTATGTTGTGAACTATGGCATGTACTATGTTGTGTAATATGTTGTAAACTATGACATGTACTATGTTGTGTAATATGTTGTGTACTATGTAGTGAACTATGACATGTACTATGTTGTAAACTATGACATGTACTATGTTGTGAACTATGGCATGTACTATGTTGTGTAATATGTTGTAAACTATGACATGTACTATGTTGTGAACTATGACATGTACTATGTTGTGAACTATGGCATGTACTATGTTGTGAACTATGGCATGTACTATGTTGTGTAATATGTTGTAAACTATGACATGTACTATGTTGTAAACTATGACATGTACTATGTTGTGAACTATGACATGTACTATGTTGTGAACTATGACATGTACTATGTTGTGAACTATGGCATGTACTATGTTGTGTAATATGTTGTAAACTATGACATGTACTATGTTGTGAACTATGACATGTACTATGTTGTGTAATATGTTGTAAACTATGACATGTACTATGTTGTAAACTATGACATGTACTATGTTGTGAACTATGACATGTACTATGTTGTGAACTATGGCATGTACTATGTTGTGAACTATGGCATGTACTATGTTGTGTAATACGTTGTAAACTATGACATGTACTATGTTGTGAACTGTGACATGTACTATGTTGTGAACTAAGGCATGTACTATGTTGTGTAATATGTTGTGTACTATGTTGTGAACTATGACATGTACTATGTTGTGTACTATGCTGTAAACTATGACATGTACTATGTTGTGTACTATGGCATGTACTATGTTGTGAACTATGGCATGTACTATGTTGTGTAATATGTTGTGTACTATGACATGTACTATGTTGTGTACTATGTTGTGAACTATGGTATGTACTATGTTGTGTAATATGTTGTAAACTATGACATGTACCGGTACTATGTTGTGAACTATGGTATGTACTATGTTGTATAATATGTTGTGTACTATGTTGTAAACTATGACATGTACTATGTTGTAAACTATGACATGTACTATGTTGTGAACTATGGCATGTACTATGTTGTGTAATATGTTGTAAACTATGACATGTACTATGTTGTGAACCATGGCATGTACTATGTTGTGAACTATGGCATGTGCTATGTTGTGTAATATGTTGTAAACTATGACATGTACTATGTTGTGAACTATGACATGTACTATGTTGTGAACTATGGCATGTACTATGTTGTGTAATATGTTGTGAACTATGACATGTACTATGTTGTGTACTATGCTGTAAACTATGGCATGTACTATGTTGGGAACTATGGCATGTACTATGTTGTGTAATATGTTGTGTACTATGACATGTACTATGTTGTGTACTATGTCGTGTACTATGCTGTGTACAATGTTTTAAACTATGTTGTGTACTATGTAATGTACAATGCTGTGTACAATGTCATGTACAATGTTGTGTACTATGTCGTGTACTATGCTGTGTACAATGTGATAAACTATGATGTGAACAATGTTGTGTACAGTGCTGTGTACTCTGCTGTGTACAATGTTGTGTGCAATGTCATGTACTATGCTGTGTACAATGTTGTGTACTACGTCTTGTACTATGTTGTGTACAATGTTGTGGATTATGTTGTGCACTATGTGGTGTACTAGGTTGTGTACAATGCCATGTACTATGCTGTGTACAATATCGTGTACTATGTTGTGTTCAATGCCATGTACAATGTCATGTACTATGCTGTGTACAATATCGTGTACTATGCCGTGTACAATGACGTGTACTATGTCGCATACTATGCCGTGTACAATGCCGTGTACAATGTTGTGTACAATGCCATGTACTATGTCGTGTACTATGCTGTGTACAATATTGTGTACTATGCCGTGTACTATGTTGTGTTCAATGCCATGTACAATGTCATGTACTATGCTGTGTACAATGTCGTGTACTATGCCGTGTACAATGACGTGTACTATGTCGCATACTATGCCGTGTACAATGCCGTGTACAATGTTGTGTACTATGCTGTGTACAATGACATGTACTATGTCGTGTACTATGCTGTGTACAATATTGTGTACTATGCCGTGTACTATGTTGTGTTCAATGCCATGTACAATGTCATGTACTATGCTGTGTACAATGTCGTGTACTATGCCGTGTACAATGACGTGTACTATGTCGCATACTATGCCGTGTACAATGTTGTGTACTATGCTGTGTACAATGCCATGTACTATGTCGTGTACTATGCTGTGTACAATATTGTGTACTATGCCGTGTACTATGTTGTGTTCAATGCCATGTACAATGTCATGTACTATGCTGTGTACAATATCGTGTACAATATCCTGTACTATGTCGTGTACAATGACGTGTACTATGTCGTGTACTATGCCGTGTACAATGTTGTGTACTATGCCGTGTACAATGCCGTGTACTATGTCGTGTACTATGTTGTGTACAATATTGTGTACTATGCCGTGTACTATGTTGTGTTCAATGTCATGTACAATGTCATGTACTATGCTGTGTACAATATCGTGTACTATGCCGTGTACAATGACGTGTACTATGTCGCGTACTATGCCGTGTACAATGTTGTGTACTATGCTGTGTACAATGCCATGTACTATGTCGTGTACTATGCTGTGTACAATATTGTGTACAATGCCGTGTACTATGTTGTGTTCAATGCCATGTACAATGTCATGTACTATGCTGTGTACAATATCGTGTACAATATCCTGTACTATGCCGTGTACAATGACGTGTACTATGTCGTGTACTATGCCGTGTACAATGTTGTGTACTATGCTGTGTACAATGCCATGTACTATGTCGTGTACTATGCTGTGTACAATATTGTGTACTATGCCGTGTACTATGTTGTGTTCAATGCCATGTACAATGTCATGTACTATGCTGTGTACAATGTCGTGTACTATGCCGTGTACAATGACGTGTACTATGTCGCATACTATGCCGTGTACAATGTCGTGTACTATGCTGTGTACATTGCCATGTACTATGTCGTGTACTATGCTGTGTACAATATTGTGTACTATGCCGTGTACTATGTTGTGTTCAATGCCATGTACAATGTCATGTACTATGTTGTGTACAATATCGTGTACAATATCCTGTACTATGCCGTGTACAATGACGTGTACTATGTCGTGTACTATGCTGTGTACAATGCTGTGTACAATGTTGTGTACAATGTTGTAAACTATGTTGTGCACTATGTGGTGTACAGTGTCGTGTCCTATGTTGTGTACAATGCCATGTACTATGCTGTGTACACTATCGTGTACTATGCCGTGTATAATGACGTGTACTATGTCGTGTACTATGCTGTGTACAATGCCATGTACTATGCTGTGTACAATATCGTGTACTATGCCGTGTACTATGTTGTGTTCAATGCCATGTACTATGTCATTTACTATGCCGTGTACTATGTCGTGTACTATGTGGTGTACTATGTTGTGTACTATGTGGTGTACTACAAGCGTGCTCATGCAAAAGTCCCCAACCAGCGAGTTGAAGAGGAGGCCAGAAGCAGCCTGAGATCAGTTCAGATGGAGGCGATGTTACAAATCTAATTTCATTGCCATTTGAGTCAAGATTAAGAAGATGTTCAAATCCTAATTTCATTACCATTTTTATCCACAAACCTCCTTTTCTTTTTGTTTTTTTTACAGGCTGACAAGGAAGCCACAAATCAGGAAAACATCAAGAAAGTAGTTTGTGATGGTGAGTTCTTCACACACATGTCATCTTTCTAGTCATGTCAAGAACTCTTGCAGTACTCACAGCGGGTCTGACCTACTCAAAATGTGACCTACTCAACACACAAAGATGATCTACCAAGTTAGCGTGTTACCCAAATAACCCAAACCGTGGGTAATCCACTTGGTGTGTTGGTCTTTGTACATGCAGAGTGTTCATGAGTATCACCTATATACAGTATTTAGCACTCGCATTGGGATTTATCAAGACTGAAACTGTTTGCCGTCTTTATTCAGCGCCTCTGAAAGGTTGGTGCAAACTGGCACAGCCACGCACAAACGGCCGTGCGAAAGCGGACGACGGACGGAGAATCCATCCGACATATTGTCAGAAAATGAAAAAAATATTTAACATATAAAAGATGATTTATGTCTTAAGGGCCGACATATTTGGATCGTCAAAAATAAAAAATATTAGACTTATACGGATTTAAGTGGCTGATTAAAACAAATTGAATTGATTTCTTATTTTGTAAATTTTTTCCATGTAGGGAACATATCGCCAATTATCAATCAATCAATCAATCAATGTTTATTTATATAGCCCTAAATCACAAGTGTCTCAAAGACATCCTCGGTACAGAGCCCACATAAGGGCAAGGGAAAACTCACCCCAGTGGGACGTCGATGTGAATGACTATGAGAAACCTTGGAGAGGACCGCATATGTGGGTAACCCCCCCCATCTAGGTTTTTTTTTTCCCCAATTAGGGAAAAAAACGTCTCGCAATAAGTATTTTCTACCGTCACAACAACAACATGCCTGCCTTCACCACGCTAAAAATAACTTATGTTGTCTAGATCAGTGGTCCCCAACCACCGGGCCGTGGATCGATTGCAAGAAAGAAAAAAATATATTTTTTTTAAATTAAAAAAATTCCTTTTTTTTATTTTATTTTATTTTATTTTTTTTATTAAATCAACATAAAGAACACAAGATACACTTACAATTAGTGCACCAACCCAAAAAAACTCCCTCCCCCATTCACACTCATTCACACAAAAGGGTTGTTTCTTTCTGTTATTAATATTCTGGTTCCTACATTATATATCAATATATATCAATACAGTCTGCAAGGGATACAGTCCGTAAGCACACATGATTGTATTTTTTTATGCATACTTGCCAACCTTGAGACCTCCGATTTCGGGAGGTGGGGGGTGGGGGGCGTGGTCGGGGTGGGGTGGGGGCGTGGTTGGGGGCGTGGCTAAGAGGGTAGGAGTATATTTACAGCTAGAATTCACCAAGTCAAGTATTTCACATATATATATATATATATATATATATATATATATATATATATATATATATATATATATATATATATATAATAAAATAAATATATATATATATATAATAAAAAAATAAAAAAATAAAAAAAAATATATATATATAATAAAATATATATATATATATATATATATATATAGCTAGAATTCACTGAAAGTGATCAATGTTTGTCTGTTGCCATCTCCTGGTGAATGTTGGCTATAGCGCACTGGGGTTACTTTTTGGTTGGCCAACGATTTACGTGGTGTTGCGCACCTGACGTCAAGTGTGTGAGTCTGTTCTGAAGTCTACAGTAAAGAGACGTACTTCATCCCCTCGCCTGTTTATTGCCTCCAACTCAATATATTACAACAACATTGCTCCATGCGGACCCTCCAGGTCCGCATGGAGCTGGAGGGGTCGTGGCCTTCAGCTCCGCCTGAATTTCGGGAGAAAATTTGTCCCGGGAGGTTTTCGGGAGAGGCGCTGAATTTCGGGAGTCTCCCGGAAAATCCGGGAGGGTTGGCAAGTATGTTTTTATGACAAAAAAAAAAAAAACCACAAAAAGGTTGGGGACCACTAATCTAGATCACACTCGCCCAGGAAAGTTGGTGCACGACATATTTGTGCGCCGCGTGTTCACCGACATGACAACACCACACACTTGGCGCATGAGTGTGCAGTAAATGAGTGTCTCCATGGTGACACAATTCTCACTTCAATAATTATGCGTTTGCAACACTTTTGTACTTGTTATCAGTTGTACACACACAGTCTTAGTAGATCACCCGCAACACACACACACACACACACACACTAAAAGTACACACTATTCATACTTTGTACACACTATTTATAGTACTTCTTATTTGGATCTTAGTAGATCAGACCCATAGTGTCTCTTTACTGTACGTTTCAAAATGACAAGTATATATATATATATGTATATGTATATATTAGGGCTGTCAACTCATGTGATTAATCAGAAAAAATGATTGCATTATTCATATATCAACGCGGATTAATCACACATTTTATTTTGAGCGCTCCTCTGATGGAGGTCAGTTACCTGAAAGGTGTGTTGTTGTACGTCAGTGCGAAGATGAGTGATGGTGTGTTCAGGGACACATTTCACTTCAAAATAAACACCAGCAGTACTTGAAATGAAAACCGCCAGCAAGCCTTGAACAGATTGACGTACATTTAGTCGTAAAATATTTCCAAAATGTTCCCGTGTAACATAACTTCTGTGTCACGATATTGGAGTCTTTTTATTTTTTTAAGTTCATTTAAATTATGCAAACAAGTAGTATTTATTTTTGATTAATTGCAATTAATCACTATTCAAAAGTGTGATTAATCTGATGAAAAAAAAAATTGACAGCACTAATATATTTATATAATACATATATATAGTATGTATGTATATATATATATATACTGTATATATATATATATATATATATATATATATATATATATACTGTATATATTTGTGTGTGTATATATATATATATTTATATATATATATATGTGTGTGTGTGTGTGTGTGTATATGTATATATATGTATATACAGTATGTATGTATATGTATATATGTATGTGTAAATATATATATGTATATATGTATGTGTATATATATATGTATATGTATGTGTATATATATATATGTATATGTATATGTATATGTATGTATATATATATATATATATATATATATATATATATATATATATTAGTGATGGGTACCAATTCACGCTACCTGGGAATCAATTCGACGGTACCAATTTTCGTGACTTTTGTGTGTGTTAAATAGCAATTGTTTTTGACAATAAAATAAGAAAAAAAAATGCAACATTTAAAAATGAGCTGAGTATAATAAATGCTGTCCAGTTCTTATATCTTGTTTTATTGAGTCTCATTTGCAAGTATGACAACAGGTTGCAATCACAGTTGCAAGTCCAAGACGGTAGATGGCAGTAGTGTGTAGTTTGTGGCGTGTCGGCGAGTCAGTTCAGTCTTGTGTTGCGCGCTAAAAAATGTTAATGCTGTAAGTATGGTACTTACTACGCGCCAGCTGTCTGATTGTAACGTGCACGTTCGCTGTAGTTTTCATTAACAAAATTTGGAGGTGTTTAAAACACCATTTACAATTACTGATGCTAATCAGTAGCACGTCAATAGCAAAACCAACCTATATTAGCATCGAGCTAGCTCATTTTTTTGTAAAGTGGAGCCTTACTTTACTTGCGGTTGGGATATTTTTTGTGTGTCAATTGCTTTGTCGCCATTGAAAGTTTGCAACATTGCCTAGAGGTAGTTTGGATAAGTGAGCTCTCAGTGCTGCTGGAGTGATCGGCAAGTGCCACAGTGGAAACGGGGCGTGCAACACTGACGTAAGATGGCACCAGTGGGTTTGTACGTGAACCAGAGCCTGGTAGGACCAGCGGGACTTGGTCGGTGCCAAAGACAGTATCGGAATCGGTACCCATCACTAATAATAATAGTAATATTATACATACATATACCGTATATATATATATATATATATATATATATATATATATATATATATATATACATATATACATACACAGTACAGGCCAAAAGTTTGGACACCTTCTCATTTCAATGCATTTTCTTTATTTTCAAGACTATTTACATTGTAGATTGTCTTTGAAGGCATCAAAACTATGATCAATCAATCAATCAATCAATGTTTATTTATATAGCCCTAAATCACAAGTGTCTCAAAGGGCTGCACAAGCCACAACGACATCCTCGCTTCAGAGCCCACATAAGGGCAAGGAAAAACTCACAACCCAGTGGGACGTCAATGTGAATGACTGTGAGAAACCTTGGAGAGGACCGGCAGATGTGCAGACTTCCTCTTGAAGCTCATCGAGAGAATGCCTAGAGTGTGCAAAACCGTAATCAGAGCAAAGAGTGGCTTTTTTGAAGAAACTAGAACATGTTTTCAATTATTTCACCTTTTTTTTTGTTAAGTACATAATTCCACATGTGTTCATTCATCGTTTTGATGCCTTCAGTGACAAATAAATAGTCATGAAAATAAAGAAAACGCATTGAATGAGAAGGCGTGTCCAAACATTTGGCCTGTACTGTTTATATATATATATATATATATAAATATATATATATATATATATATATATATATATATATATATATATATATATATATATATATATATATATAAATACCAACACAATATTTTTTTTAACACATTTTCCTCCAAACTTGTTGTTTCGTAGCTTTTAACATTTGAAAATGATCAAAGTGGATGAAAAAAAAAAAAAAAAATCCTAAATATGCTTTTCCGTAGAATAAATCTTCTTTGTGAAGCACAAGTCAACTAAAAAAAAATTATTTTGATGCCTTCAGTGACAAATAAATAGTCATGAAAATAAAGAAAACGCATTGAATGAGAAGGCGTGTCCAAACATTTGGCCTGTACTGTTTATATATATATATATATAAATATATATTTATATATATATATATAAATACCAACACAATATTTTTTTTAACACATTTTCCTCCAAACTTGTTGTTTCGTAGCTTTTAACATTTGAAAATGTTCAAAGTGGATGAAAAAAAAATAATTCCTAAATATGCTTTTCCGTAGAATAAATCTTCTTTGTGAAGCACAAGTCAACTAAAAAAAATAATTATTTGTTTCGTTGGCATCTTTCTCCCCAATCGCAACGCAGGAAGGCGGGACTTGTCGATATGGAAACCCAACTGAGTGTGTAAAAATGTCCAAAGTTGAAAGAGTTGCTGGAGTTGTGTAACTTCAATGTTTTCTCCTGTTGACTATCCTGATACTAATAATCAATAATCAATAATCATCTACAAGCAGCAGTGATGGATGATAACGTTGTGCCTTATTGCTTTTGCCTTTCCTTCCGCATGGTCTCATTTCCTGAGCGTGACAGCGTCCTCCTGCGCCTCACCTCCTCCACCTTCCGCCTCCTCCGCTAAGCCCCGCCCCCTCTCCATCTTCTCGCGCGGCGGGCGGGCGATGACGCAAGGCCGGGCGGGCGCCGCGCCGGCGGCACGCGCCGGGCTGCCGCTGTCGCGCTCGTACTCCTCCTGGGCGCGCTGGATCTTCCGCTTCTGGAGCCGCCTCTTGTGGAAGTGGAAGGTCGCCACGGAGACCAGCACGATGCCCGCCAGCACGGCCACGAGCACCAGCAGCGCCAGCGTGGACGACAGCGGCGGGAAGGCGCCCAGCTGCTCCGTGCGGGTGCGGTTGTCGGCGGGGGGCCAGAGGAGGCCGAGGAAGCCGGGGGCCTCAGAGCTGGAGGGTGTCATAGCCGCTCTTTCTTCAGCCTCTGTGCTGCTCCAGCTGGGGGCTCAGCGCGGGGACGTGCATGGACTCACCTGCACGGGAAAGCAGGTGAGAGGCAATAAGCAGCTAACATCCCGGATTTGAACTTTCAGGTGCTTCGGGGAAACCTGCGCCGGTATGAAGATGGATTTTCCGATAAACGACTTTTATCGGCAATGGAGGAGCCATTGAAACGGTAAGTAATAACAGCAGGTTAGAAACATGTTAAAGACACTCGCGTGGACCCCGACTTAAACAAGTTGAAAAACTTATTCGGGTGTTACCATTTAGTGGTCAACTGTACGGAATATGTACTGTACTGTGCAATCTACTAATAAAAGTTTCAATCAATCAATCAAGTAATGTCAGCTCGATTTGTTGTGTAGCTAGCTTGGCCTTCTAATGTAAGACAACTGCGGCAAAATAGTCAAGACTTGGACTTTGGGGTTTGTTTTCCCGGAATGCAAATGAAAGTTGGCGCGGGCAAGGCGTGAAGTAGTGATGGGTCCGGCAACACCGATGCATCGGCGCATGCGTCGAGCTCATAGAGCGAAACCCTGTGTCGGTGCGCGTACCGCTTTTAGAAAGTCACGTGACCGATCATGAGCTGTTTTGGTCACGTGACCGATACGCGAACTGTGTCGCACTGACGCCTCCTCTGTGCCCTGTGAGCGGGTCTTTTCTACAGCCGGAGAAATAATAACTAAGAAGAGAAAGCGTCTAAAATTGAATACGTTGGAAAAACTGTTTTTAAAAAAAATAAAAATGTGTAAAAAAAAAAAAAAAAATTCCAGGTCCACAAGCATCCTCATTCACAACACGTTCTCTTAGATTTCCATGTTATGATACATGTTCACATTATTTATTGACTGTATCTAAAAAAGACAAAAAATATATTTTTATTTAAATGAATTTATGAAATAATCCTAAATGAAATACAATGACTTGGTTTATATTATTGTATATACTAGGTCAGTGGTTCTCAACTTTTTTTCAGCAATGTACCCCCTGTGAATTTTTTTTTAAATTCAAGTACCCCCTAATCAGAGCAAAGCATTTTTGGTTGAAAAAAAAAGATAAAGAAGTAAAATACAGCACTATGTCATCAGTTTCTGATTTATTAAATTGTATAACAGTGCAAAATATTGCTCATTTGTAGTGGTCTTTCTTGAACTATTTGTAAAAAAAGATATAAAAATAACTAAAAACTTGTTGAAAAATAAACAAGTGATTCAATTATAAATAAAGATTTCTACACATAGAAGTAATCATCAACTTAAAGTGCCCTCTTTGGGGATTGTATTAGAGCTCCATCTGGATTCAGGAACTTAATTCTAAACATTTCTTCACAAAAAAAAAAATCTTTAACATCAATATTTATGGAACATGTCCACAAAAAATCTAGCTGTCAACACTGAATATTGCATTGTTGCATTTCTTTTCACAGTTCTTTTTGACAGACATTTTAGTGACAAACCTGAGCTTGTGCTTCACTGAGTTTATGAACTTACATTCATATTTTGTTGAAGTATTATTCAATATATATATTTATAAAGGATTTTTGAATTGTTGCTATTTTTAGAATATTTAAAAAAAATCTCACGTACCCCTTGGCATACCTTCAAGTACCCCCAGGGGTACGCATACCCCCATTTGGGAACCACTATAAGCGGTAAAAAATGGATGGATGGATGGATGTACTAGGTCATAAAATCAGTGTCAGTTGAGTCGGTCCATAGGTTGCCTGTAGGGATTTTTAATGTCCAGCAGATGTCCGTATTTAGTGACACAGTATCGACACAGTATCAATACAGTTTTGCAATGTGTCGAAACGCTTCATGACGCCTCATGAACCCATCACTACGTGAAGGTAAAGACATTATTTATTTGACACTAACAAAGGAACAAAAAGCGCGCTCGAGGCGGAAGTACAAACTTGACTAACGAAACAAAGACTTGCACGTGGGCAGAAAACTATGGACATGAACAAAAGTCGCTAACTGTGGCATGAATAGAAAAAACTTACTTGACATGGCATGAAGTGTGCAGAGGTAAACAGAGTGAGAAGCAGAAAGTCAGGGGGTATGATGTCGCCAGGGAGACTTCCTGGCAACAATGGGTTTAAATAATAGTGACATAATTAAAGACAGGTGCGTGAGTCGTGAGGGCAGGTGAAAACTAATGGGTTGCTATGGTGACAAACAAGAGTGCACAATGAGTCCAAACGTGGAACAGGTGAAACTAATGGGTAACCATGGAAACAAGACAAGGGAGTGAAAAGCCAGAAACTAAAGAGTCCATTAACTAAACAAAACAAAACATGATTACACAGACATGACAAAAATGAATAATTATTTTTCCTGAGAACTGCTTTTAATCGGATCACTGTTTACTGGGTTTGGCAATAGACGAGTAAGTCATATAATCCGTTATTACCAGTGATGGGCAAGTTAGTTGGAAAATGTAGTAAGCTAAGCTACAAGTTACTCCCCATTAAATGTAGCTAAGCTACAGGGGAAGATATTCCCAGTGGACTGTAGCATACTACACTACAAGCTACACAACAAAAGTAGCTTGCTACACCATATATATATATATATATATATATATATATATATATATATATATATATATATATATATATATATATATATGTATACATATATACATACACACCGTATTTTTCGGACTATAAGTCGCAGTTTTTTTCATAGTTTGGCCGGGGGTGGTCTGTAGACACCAATGAAGTGTTGACTTCTTTAAATAGATTTGAATTCATTTCCACGGGCGTTGTTGATTTCAGATACCGCATTTTTCGGACTATAAGTCGCTCCGGAGTATAAGTCGCACCGGCCGAAAATGCATAATAAAGAAGGGAAAAAACATATATAAGTCGCACTGGAGTATAAGTCGCATTTTTTTGGGGAAATGTATTTGATAAAAGCCAACACCAAGAATAGACATTTGAAAGGCAATTTAAAATAAATAAAGAATAGTGAACAACAGGCTGAATAAGTGTATGTTATATGAGGCATAAATAACCAACTGGTATGTTAACGTAACATATTATGGTAAGAGTCATTCAAATAACTATAACATATAGAACATGCTATACGTTTACCAAACAATCTGTCACTCCTAATCGCTAAATCCCATGAAATCTTATACGTCTAGTCTCTTACGTGAATGAGCTAAATAATATTGTTTGATATGTTAATAACTTCACACATAAGTCGCATCCCCTGCCAAACTATGAAAAAGACTGCCACTTATAGTCCGAAAAATACGGTACACGTTTCCCATTTTACCTACTCAGTGGCCTTGTGGTTAGAGTGTCCGCCCTGAGATCGGTGGGTTGTGAGTTCAAACCCCGGCCGAGTCATACCAAAGACTATACAAATGGGACCCATTACCTCCCTGCTTGGCACTCAGCATCAAGGGTTGGAATTGGGGGTTAAATCACCAAAAATGATTCCCGGGCGTGGCCACCGCTGCTGCTCACTGCTCCCCTCACCTCCCAGGGGGTGAACAAGGGGATGGGTCAAATGCAGAGGACAAATTTCACCACACCTAGTGTGTGTGTGACAATCATTGGTACTTTAACTTAACTTTAACTTATGAGTTAGGAGCTGTGTCACAGAACCAATTAAACTCCTAAGTCATGGTACTACTGTACTCCTTTCCCCACACACATAATAACTTCATAAAAGGCTAAAAAAAAATTGTATGTATATATGTAAAAACAAACAGGAGAGGTCTGCCTCTCAAAACTAACCGTTTTCAAAGAACGCACCGAATAACCACCATTACATGTTCTGTAGACCACAATGAAGTGTTTTACATATGACTTCTTTATATAGATTTGAATTCATTTCAACGGGCGTTGTTGATTTCAGATACACGTTTTTGGAGTTAGGAGCTGTGTCACAGAACCAATTAAACTCCTAAGTCATGGTACTACTGTACTCCTTTCTTCACACACATAATAACTTCATAAAAGGCTAAAAAAATTATTATTGTATTGTGATTTCTTTTGTGTTTATTTAATTGATGTATTTGTAGATATTTGTTTTTTTTTTGCTGTTTCTTTCTTTTTTGGGGCGGGTGGTGGGTAGTATGGTTGGGATATAAACAAAAAATATTTTGACATTTAGGGCAGACAACAGATATATGATGTATGTGAATATGATGTAATGGATAGGAATGTCTGATGCTGGATGTCAATTTAAAAAATAAATAAAAATAAAATACATTTTATTTTTTATATGTATACATTTAAAAACAAACAGGAGTGGTCTGCCTCTCAAAACTAACCGTTTTAAAAGAACGCACCGAATAACCACCATTACATGTTCTGTAGACCACAATGAAGTTTTTTTTACATATGACTTCTTTATATAGATTTGAATTCATTTCAACGGGCGTTGTTGATTTCAGATACACGTTTTTGGAGTTAGGAGCTGTGTCACAGAACCAATTAAACTCCCAAGTCATGGTACTACTGTACTCCTTTCCCCACACACACATAATAACTAAAAGGCTAAAAAAAAAAAATGATACGTATACATTTAACAATAAACCTTTGTGTTGTATGGCGGCATAGCTCGGTTGGTAGAGTGGCCGGTGCCAGCAACTTGAGGGTTCCAGGTTCGATCCCCGCTTCCGCCATCCTAGTCACTGCCGTTGTGTCCTTGGGCAAGACGCTTCACCCACCTGGGTGATGTTGGGTTTCACTATGTAAAAGCGCTTTGAGTCACTAGAGAAAAGCGCTATATAAATATAATTCATTTCACTTAACCAGTGTTTTCTTTTGTGCAATGACACTAAAAAAAAAGGGAAACGCGGGCTGACTGTAGACTCGCCGGTCCTTGGTTGAAGTTGAATTCCTCCTCAAGAAGGCAGGTAAATTAATATTTGATACTTAAATAGTTGATACTTCAGAAGTAATTGCCGTACATTTTTATTCAATAAAAAAAAAAAGTGCTTTACTATTTATATTTTATTCATTTGTATTAAAAGCAAACATAAGAATCCTATTTTCAGTGGAATTGCATGAAGTTTGGCTGTTAATGATCAACGTTAACGATCATTTCCTGTCATACATTTTTTTTTAAAGCAGCGTGGTCAACATATGATCATGCAGACCATCTTATGCTATGCTAACTTTACTTGTCCTGGTCAGCCTCCTTTCCACTGGTTTCATCTTCATCTTCATCTTCTTTGTGACATCAATAGTGATGATGTCATGCATTGACGTGCATATTAGGCAATCCCGTAGTAGAGGATGTAAGATGCATAAAAAGGGTCTTACCTGGCGGAGAGTGCGAGTGGTTGCAGGGAACAATCCTGCTTGTTGTGTGAGTGCAGTGACGCATTCGGCGAGGAGGAGGAGGATGATGATGATGATGATGATGATGATGATGCCGGCTTCACACCACCACCATCATCATCATGTCTCCCAACTGCTTGGATCGCCCTAACGTGGGGGAGAGCGGAGGAAGGGAAGTCGCTCGGCGGCTTCAAAATGTGCTCGCGGCTCAGCTGAGGTCTGCTTTTTCTAGAACCCTCTTCCTCCTCTGCCTCTTCCTCCGCCTCCTCTTCCTCACATCTGCTGCTCCCCTCAGCATGTGAACGAGATGCACGTTCGTTAGATCAGTTTTTTTTTTTAACCATCGTGAGATACAGTCTGGTGTGCCGTGGGAGATTACGTCATTTCACCATCCATCTTCTTCCGCTCATCCGAGGTCGGGTCGCGGGGGCAGCAGCCTAAGCAGGGAAGCTGTCATGTCTGTGTGATCATGTTTTGTTTTAGTCATGTTGGGTTTTGTTTTTGGACTTTTTGTGCACTTTTGTTTTGTTTTGTCACTATAGCAACCATTAGTTTTCACCTGTCACGTCACGCACCTGTTTCACGTTTTGAGTCACGCACCCATACTTGCCAACCCTCCCGAATTTTCCGGGAGACTCCCGAAATTCAGCGCCTCTCCCGAAAACCTCCCGGGACAAATATTCTCCCGAAAATCTCCCGATTTTCAGCCGGAGCTGGAGGCCACGCCCCCTCCAGCTCCATGCGGACCTGAGTGAGGACAGCCTTTTTTCACGACAGGAGGACAACAGGGTGACAAGAACTAAATCATCCAGACTAGAGATAAATTGTATTATTATGTTTATCTTACCTAAAAATAAATATATTTATTAATTTAAAAAAACAAACTAAATACATTTTTACTATATTTCGCTAAAAACATCAAAATTAATTGTATTTTTATTTGTATTTTTTCTGACTCCTTATTACATCCAGCCATAGAATTATACCGGTACATTAAAATAAACATATTTGAAATAATTAATTTTAAATTTTCATAATAATTCATTTAAAATGACCATATTTATTTATTAAAATAATTGCTTGTTTATCAACAACTTTAGCATTTTATTCATTATATTTTGAAGCTCTCAGAAGCCAAGTTATGTTATATTCATGTTATATTTATGCAAGTTTGAAGTATCAATTATCTAAACACAGTTTTGTTTGCATATTTTCAGGATATATATATATATATATATATATATATATATATATATATATATATATATATATATATATATATATATATATATATATATATCGTATATACATATATAAATATATATGTCTTAATAAGGTTATCCAAAAAATAGTGCTCGATACCGTAGTAGAGCGCAATATATGTATGTGTGGGAAAAAAATCACAAGACTATTTCATCTCTACAGGCCTGTTTCATGAGGGGGGGTACCCTCAATCATCAGGAGATTTTAAAATTTCCTGATGATTGAGGGTACCCCCCCTCATGAAACAGGCCTGTAGAGATGAAATAGTCTTGTGATTTTTTTCCCACACATACATATATATAAATATATATGTATATATATATATATATATATATATATATATATATATATATATATATATATATACCATATATACATATCTAAATATATATATACATATATAAATATATATATATATACATATATATATGTATACATATATATATATATATATATATATATATATATATATGTATACATATATATATATATATATATATATATATATATATATATATATATATATGTATATATATATATATATATATATATATATATATATATATATATATATATATATATATATATATATATATATATATATATATATATGTATGAAATACTTGACTTGGTGAATTCTAGCTGTCAATATACTCCTCCCCTCTTAACCACGCCCCCCCCCCCCGGAACCCCCACCCGAAATCGGAGGTCTCAAGGTTGGCAAGTATGCACGCACCTGCTTTCACTAATCATGTCTATAGTATTTAAGTTCATTGTTTTCAGTTTGTCGTGCTGGCGACATCTCACATTTATGCTCTGCACATTCCTGACACTTGTTTTCATGTCCATCCTTCATGCTGCTACTTTTGTCCAAGCCAAGTAAGTTTTTGTTTATTAATGCGATAGTCTTTTGGTTTCATAGTTTGTTCTCCGTCACTGTGCGCGTTTTTTGGTTTGTACTTTTTTTTGATATATTAAATAAATCATGTACTTACATTCCCGTCTCGCCCGAGCCAACTTTCCGTTGCCTTCTAGAAAAACTAAACCCCAGGACCAAGTCATGACAGAAGCCCAGACTTCCCTCTCCCCAGTCACTTCGCCCAGCTCTTCCCGGGGGATCCCGAGGCGTTCCCAGGCCAGCCGGGAGACATAGTCTACCCAACATGTCCTGGGTCTTCCCAGTGGTCTCCTACCGGTCGGACGTGCCCTAAACACCTCCCTAGGGAGGCGTTCGGGCGTCATCCTGACCAGATGCCCGAACCACCTCATCTGGCTCCTCTCCATGTGGAGATTTCACCTAATTTCACCTAATTGGGTTGAAAATATTTTTCGCAAACCAGTACTGTATTTTTCGGAGTATAAGTCGCACTGGAGTATAAGTCGCACCGGCCGAAAATGCATAATAAAGAAGGGAAAAAACATATATAAGTCGCACTGGAGTATAAGTCGCATTTTTGGGGGAAATGTATTTGCTAAAACCCAACACCAAGAATAGACATTTGAAAGGCAATTTAAAATAAATCAAGAATAGTGAACAACAGGCTGAATAAGTGTACGTTATATGAGGCATAAATAACCAACTGAGAAGGTGCCTGGTATGTTAACGTAACATTATTATTACGGTCTAGGGCCTGACTCCCCTCCAGGTACCTCTTCTTTGAACTGTTTTACGACCTTTTCTTTTAACTGTTTTTAATCAAAGGCATGGCTGTTTACGACCACCCTCCCTTAGAAACAACTGTTGCCATGTAATCAGGGAAAGTCCAAATAAAAGAGGAGGCGTACAATCTTTCGTCAGAGCATGGTTACACTGTACAAGGGTACAGGTGTATGCGTTTCTCCTCATTTAGCCAAATTTAATTCTGTCTTTGTTTAATTGCTTGCTTCTTGTCTTGTTTAAAAGATGTCATCAGTGTTTGAACCTGACATCTTCGAAACAAAAACAGAATGCTGGAGGACAGCAAAGACTTACAGCGTGTGGAGCAGACGGCGTCCACAAAGTACATCCGTACATGACAATCAACAATGTCCCCCACAAAGAAGGATAGCATCTGCACAACTTAAATAGTCTTGATTGCAAAGCAGGTGCGGGGGAACAGCGTTCAAGGAAGACATGAATACCAACAAAAGAGGAAAAGCCACCAAAATAGGAGCGCAAGACAAGAACTAAAACACTACACACAGGAAAACCCCAAAAAACTCAAAATAAGTCAGGGTGTGATGTGACAGGCGGTGACAGTACACCTACTTTGAGACAAGAGCTATAGTGATGCATGCTTGGTTATGCTTTAAATTCATATCCAACAATTGCGAGAACAACTTTTTATTGTCAACAAAAAGTTTCATTATTTAATGTTTTCTGCTAGTTTGCCTCAGAATTTTTTCAATGAAAAAAATGTGCCTTGGCTCAAAGGTTGAAAAACACTGTTAGATGCTTTAAAGCAGCTCTGAATATGTTGATATCAATATTTTATTACGTTCATAACCGTCAAAATGTTTATGGGGGCGTGGTCAGTCTACCATTTTGTGCTTTTATTTTGTAGTTGGTTTTTTTTATGCTTGCAGAAGCCTTTTGTCTTTTTAGCCTTAAAAAGGTCCAATGATTAATTTTATTTGGACATACTATAACTCCTAAAGCTTTTTAATCTGACCCGCTAACCATTTTGAAATCATTTTTAATAACCCTTAACATCGAAACTGTTGCCGGTAATAGGATTTGCAATGCTTTTGTTGTGAAATGACTGTAAAACTTCATCTATCAAAATAATTTAAATGGTTTCTGATCATTTTGTTAATCATATATGGTCATTGTCATATAAGGTCATAACAGTAACGTCATTACGGTAATCATATATGGTCATTACGGTAATCACATACGGTAATTACGATATTCATATACAGTCATTACGGTAATCACATATGGTCATTACGATATTTATATACGGTCATTACGGTAAGGTCATTACGCTAATCACATACAGTCATTACGGTAATCATAAATGGTCATTATGGTAATCACATATAGTCATTACAGTAATAATTTATGGTCATTATGGTAATCATTTAGGGTATGGTCATTACGGTATGGTCTTTACAGTAATCACATATGGTCATTATGGTATGGTCATTACGGTAATCACATATGGTCATTACGGTATGGTCATTACGGTAATCACATATGGTCATTACGGTATGGCCATTACGGTAATTACATACGGTCATTACGGTATGGTCATTACGGTAATCATATACGGTCATTATGGTAGTCCAATACGGTCATTACGGTAAGGTCATTATGGTAATCATATACGGTCATTACAGTAATCATAAATGGTCATTATGGTAATCATATATAGTCATTTTAGTAATCATTTATGGTCATTATGGTAATCATTTATGGTATGGTTATTACAGTAATCATATATGGTCATTACGGTATGGTCTTTACGGTAATCACATACGGTCATTACGGTATGGTCATTACGGTATGGTCATTACGGTAATCATATACGGCCATTATGGTAGTCCCATACGGTCGTTACGGTAAGGTCATTACGGTAATCATATACGGTCATTGCGGTATGGTCATTACGGTAACCAAATGCGCTCATTACGGTAACCATATACAGTCATTACGGTAATCAAATACGGTCATTGCGGTATGGTTATTACGGTAATCAAATACGCTCATTATGGTAATCATATACAGTCATTACGGTATGGTCATTACGGTAATCATATAAGGTCATTACAGTAATCATATACGGTCATTACGGTATGGTCATTACGGTAATCATATACGGTCATTATGGTAGTCCCATACGGTCATTACGGTAAGGTCATTACGGTAATCATATAGGGTCATTGCGGTATGGTCATTACGGTAATCAAATACGCTCATTACGGTAATCATATACAGTCATTACGGTATGGTCATTACGGTAATCAAATACGGTCATTACGGTAATCATATACGGTCATTACAGTAATCATATACAGTCATTACGTTATGGTCATTACGGTAATCACAATATGGTCATTACAGTAATCATATACAGTCAATACGGTATGGTCATTACGGTAATCATCTACAGTCATTTCGGTATGGTCATTACAGTAATCACATACGGTCATTACGGTAATCATATACGGTCATTGCGGTATGGTCATTACGGTAATCAAATACGCTCATTACGGTAATCATATACGGTCATTACAGTAATCATATACGGTCATTACGTTATGGTCATTACGGTAATCACAATATGGTCATTACGTAATCATATACAGTCATTACGGTATGGTCATTACGGTAATCATCTACAGTCATTTCGGTATGGTCATTACAGTAATCATATAAGGTCATTACAGTAATCATATACGGTCATTACGGTATGGTCATTACGGTATGGTCATTACGGTAATCATATACGGTCATTATGGTAGTCCCATACGGTCATTACGGTAAGGTCATTGCGGTAATCATATAGGGTCATTGCGGTATGGTCATTACGGTAATCAAATACGCTCATTACGGTAATCATATACAGTCATTACGGTATGGTCATTACGGTAATCAAATACGGTAATCATATACGGTCATTACAGTAATCATATACGGTCATTACGTTATGGTCATTACGGTAATCACAATATGGTCATTACGGTAATCACATACAGTCATTACGGTGTGGTCATTACGGTAATCATCTACAGTCATTTCGGTATGGTCATTACAGTAATCACATACGGTCATTACGGTAATCATACACGGTCATTGCGGTATGGTCATTACGGTAATCAAATACACTCATTACGGTAATCATATACAGTCATTACGGTATGGTCATTACGGTAATCAAATACGGTCATTACGGTAATCATATACGGTCATTACAGTAATCATATACGGTCATTACGGTATGGTCATTACGTAATCACAATACGGTCATTACGGTAATCATATACAGTCATTACGGTATGGTCATTACGGTAATCACATACGGTCATTACTGTAATCAAATACGGTCATTACGGTAATCATATACAGTCATTACGGTATGGTCATAACGGTAATCACAATATGGTCATTACGGTAATCATATACAGTCATTACGGTATGGTCATTACAGTAATCACATACGGTCATTACTGTAATCATATACGGTCATTATGGTAATCATATACGGTCATTACGGTATGGTCATGACGGTAATCACAATATGGTCATTACGGTAATCATCTACAGTCATTACGATATGGTCATTACAGTAATCACATACGGTCATTACTGTAATCATATACGGTCATTACGGTAATCATATACAGTCATTACGGTATGGTCATTATGGTAATCACAATATGGTCATTACGGTAATCATATACAGTCATTACGGTATGGTCATTACAGTAATCACATACGGTCATTACTGTAATCATATACGGTCAGTGCGGTAATCATATACGGTCATTACGGTATGGTCATGACGGTAATCATAATATGGTCATTACGGTAATCATCTACAGTCATTACGGTATGGTCATTACAGTAATCACATACAGTCATTACGGTAATCATATACGGTCATTACAGTATGTCATTACAGGTATCATATACGGTCATAATGGTATGGTCCTTATGGTAATCATATATGATCATATACGTTCATTACAGTAATCATAAATGGTCATTATGGTAATCATATATAGTCATTACAGTAATCATTTATGGTCATTATGGTAATCATTTATGGTCATTATGGTATGGTCATTACGCTAATCATATACGGTCATTACAGTATGGTCATTACGGTAATCACATACGGTCATTATGGTAGTCACATACGGTCATTACGGTAATCATATACGGTCATTACGGTATGCCATTACAAGAATCATATACGGTCATAATGGTATGGTCCTTATGGTAATCATATATGATCATATACGTTCATTACGGTAATCATAAATGGTCATGGTAATCATATAAACATAAATATATATAAATACATGTTTAATGCCTTTTATCCTGTTAAAAAAAAACTAAAATAAAACAAAACAACCAGGGAAACCATTGAAGTGTATAATTGCATTATAGAGTTGGATAATTACTTGTATTCAACAATAGTCGACATAAAAATACAACAATTCAATCATTTAATGTAACTAATATGACGCATGTGGGCTGTTGTCGTGATCCCAGGATGCAGAAAAGGCAGGCAGAAGAAATGGTCCTCGGGTTTAGGAAACAAGAAGGCATCAGAACACTAAATAATGAACCAGCACTGAAGAAGGGAACAAGGTGCAACTAAATAGAACTAATTAACAAAGAGGAACAGGTGTGCTGGCAGGACATGGAACAAAGAGTAAAGGTGCTGCAAAACACAGAGACCGAAAAGGAAGTACCGACAAAACAAGAGCACCAGTACAGGAAGAGGTACTAAACAGCAAATGAAACAACATAGTCCAAAGTGTCATGTGGGATCATGACGACTGCAACTGTCAATCTCAAGCCTTCAGGAGACAAAGAAATACATATTAAATGCAATATCCATGAAAAATAATATCTATAAATGACATTTGATGCTTTTATTCTGTCTAAACGTGGAATTCCTGCAAGGGACCAAAAATAGATGGAACAAAATAGCTCAAATCAAACAAAAGAAAGTAGCAGTAAAATAGTAAGTCAAAATATGACAAAATGAGACATGATGAAGTGAACAATTCATTCATTCATTCATTTTTTTCTTCAGGTGAGATTGTTTGAATGAGCAGTGGAACACTCCGGAACTTTCCCAGCATGTTGAACTAGAAAGTAGGTGGGAAAAACGAGGCCACAGGCTGACCTTATTAATAACTGGAAATAGGCTGCATACTTCCTCCTGTGTCCTATTTTACACTCAATTTAACTTATTTTACACTCATTTCATACTAAACATGTTATTTTACATTAATGTCATACTAAACAACAGAAAGTTATTTTACACTCATTTCATACTTAACAGCAAGTTATTCTACATTAATTTCATACTGAATAACAGCAAAATATTTTACACTCATTTCATACTAAACAACAGAAAGTTATTTTACACTAATTTCAAACTAATCAACAGCAAGTTATTTTAACACTAATTTCATACTAAACAACAGCAAAATATTTTACACTGATGTCATACTAAACAACAGCAAGTTATTCTACATTAATTTCATACTAATCAACAGCAAGTTATTTTAACACTAATTTCATACTAAACAACAGCAAAATATTTTACACTGATGTCATACTAAACAACAGCAAGTTATTTTACACTCATTTCATACTTAACAACAGCAAGTTATTCTACATTAATTTCATACTAATCAACAGCAAGTTATTTTACACTCATTTCATACTTAACAACAGAAAGTTATTTTACACTAATTTCATACTAATCAACAGCAAGTTATTTTAACACTAATTTCATATTAATCAACAGCAAAATATCTTACATTGATTTCATATTAAACAGTAGTAAGTTACTTTACAGTAATTTCATACTAATCAAGAGCAAAATATTTTACACAAATTTCATACTAGATCGCAGGTTATTTTATACTAATTTCATACTAATCAACAGCAAAATATTTGACACTAATGTCATACTAAACAACAGCAAGTTATTTTACACTAATTTCATATTAATCAACAACAAAATAGTTTACATTGATTTCATATTAAACAATAATAAGTTACTTTACACTAATTTCATACTAATCAAGAGCAAAACATTTTACACAAATTTCATACTAAATAGCAGGTTATTTTACACTAATTTCATACTAATCAACAGCAAAATATTTTACACTGATTTCATACTAGCCAACAGTAAGTTACTTTAAACAACCGCAAGTTATTTTACATTACCGTAATTTAACACTAAACAGCAAGTTATTTTTCATTAATTTAACACTAAACATTAGCAAGTTTTTTTTTACATGAATTTAACGCTAAACAACAGTAAGTTACTTTACGCTAATTTCATACTAATCAGGAGCAAAATATTTTACACTAATTTCATACTAATCAACAGCAAAATATTTTACACTAATTTCATACTAAATAGCAAGTTATTTTACATTAATTTCATACTAATCAACAGCAAAATACTTTACTCTAATTTCATAGTAAACAACAGAAAGTTATTTTACACTAATTTCATAATAAATAACAGCAAGTTATTTTACACTAATTTCATACTAATCAACCGCAAGTTATTTTAGACTAATTTCATACTAATCAACAGCAAAATATTGAAAAACACCAAGTTATTTTATATTAATGTAACACTAAATAACCAAAAAATATTTGACTTATTTAGGATGAAACAAGCTACTTTATATTAATTTAACACTAAACATTAGCACGTTTTTTGTACATTAATTTAACACTAAACAAGTTATTCTACACTAATTGAACACTAATCAACCGCAAGTTATTTTACATTAATTTAACACTAAACAGCAAGTTATTTTTCATTAATTCAACACTAAACATTAGCAAGTTGTTTTTTTTACATGTATTTAACGCTAAACAGCAAGTTATTTTACATGAATTTCATTCTAAACAGCAAGTTATTTTTCATTAATTTAACACCAAGCATTAGCAAGTTATTTTACACTAATTTTACACTAAACAGCAAGTTAGTTTTCATTAATTTAACACTAAACATTAGCAAGTTTTTTTTTTACATCAATTTAACGCTAAACAACAGCAAGTTATTTTACATGAATTTAACTCTAAACAGCAAGTTATTTTTCATTCATTTAACACCAAAACATTAGCAAGTTATTTTACACTAATTTAAAACTAAACAACCACAAGTTATTTTACATTAATTTAACACTAAACAGCAAGTTAGTTTTCATTAATTTAACACTAAACATTAGCAAGTTTTTTTTTACATGAATTTAACGCTAAACAACAGCAAGTTATTTTACATGAATTTAACTCTAAACAGCAAGTTGTTTTTCATAAATTTAACACCAAACATTAGCAGGTTAATTTACACTAATTTAACAGTAAACATTAGCAGGTTATTTTACACTAATCTAACACTAAACAGCAAGTTAGTTTTCATTAATTTAACACAAAAAATCAGCATGTTTTTTTTTTTTACATGAATTTAACACTAAACAACAGCAAGTTATTAACACAAATTTAACTCCAAACAGCAAGTTATTTTTCATTAATTTAACACCAAAACATTAACAAGTTATTTTACACAAATTTAACACTAAACAACCGCAAGTTATTTTACATTAATTTAACACTAAACAGCAAGTTAGTTTTCATTAATTTAACACTAAACATTAGCAAGTTTTTTTTTTTTTACATGAATTTAACGCTAAACAACAGCAAGTTATTTTACATGAATTTAACTCTAAACAGCAAGTTGTTTTTCATAAATTTAACACCAAACATTAGCAGGTTAATTTACACTAATTTAACAATAAACATTAGCAGGTTATTTTACTCTAATTTAACACTAAACAGCAAGTTATTTTTCATTAATTTAACACAAAAAATCAGCATGTTTTTTTTTTACATGAATTTAACGCTAAACAACAGCAAGTTATTTTACATGAATTTAACTCTAAACAGCAAGTTATTTTTCATTAATTTAACACTAACCATTAACAGGTTGTTTTACACTAATTGAACACTAAACAGCAAGTTATTTTTCATTAATTTAACACCAAAACATTAGCAAGTTATTATTTTACACTAATTTAACACTAAACATTAGCAAGTTATTTTACACTAATTTAACACTAAACAGCAAGTTAGTTTTCATTAATTTAACACTAAACATTAGCAAGTTTTTTTTTTTTACATCGTTTAACGCTAAACAACAGCAAGTTATTTTACATGAATTTTACTCTAAACAGCAAGTTAGTTTTCATTAATTTAACACTAAACATTAGCAAGTTTTTTTTTACATTAATTTAACGCTAAACAACAGCAAGTTATTTTACACAAATTTAACTCTAAACAGCAAGTTATTTTTCATTAATTTAACACCAAAAAATTAGCAAGTTATTTTACACTAATTGAACACTGAACAGCAAGTTATTTTTAATTAATTCAACACTAAACATGAGCAAGTTTTTTTTTTACATGTATTTAACGCTAAACAACAGCAAGTTATTTTACATGAATTTCAATCCAAACAGCAAGTTATTTTTCATTAATTTAAAACCTAAACATTAGCAAGTTATTTTACACTAATTTAACACTAAACATTAACAAGTTATTTTACACTAATTTAACACTAAACATTAGCAAGTTATTTTTCATTAATTTAACACAAAAAATCAGCACGTTATTTTTTACATTAATTTAACGCTAAACAACAGCAAGTTATTTTACATGAATTTTACTCTAAACAGCAAGTTATTTTTCATTAATTTAACACGAGAACATTAGCAAGTTATTTTACACTAATTTAACACTAAACATTAGCAGGTTATTTTACACTAATTTAACACTAAACAGCAAGTTTTTTTTCATTAATTTAACACAAAAAATCAGCACGTTTTTTTTACATGAATTTAACGCTAAACAACAGCAAGTTATTTTACACAAATTTAACTCTAAACCGCAAGTTATTTTTCATTAATTTAACACCAAACATTAGCAGGTTAATTTACACTAATTTAACAGTAAACATTAGCAGGTTATTTTACACTAATTTAACACTAAACAGCAAGTTATTTTTCATTAATTTAACACAAAAAATCAGCATGTTTTTTTTTTTTACATGAATTTAACGCTAAACAGCAAGTTATTTTACATGAATTTAACTCTAAACAGCAAGTTATTTTTCATTAATTTAACACTAAACATTAGCAGGTTGTTTTACATTAATTTAACACTAAACATTAGCAATTTATTTTACATTAATTTAACACTAAACAGCAAGTTAGTTTTCATTAATTTAACACTAAACATTAGCAAGTTTTTTTTTTACATGAATTTAACGCTAAACAACAGCAAGTTATTTTACATGAATTTAACTCTAAACAGCAAGTTATTTTTCATTAATTTAACACTAAACATTAGCAGGTTGTTTTACATTAATTTAACACTAAACAGCAAGTTATTTTTCATTAATTTAACACAAAAAATCAGCATGTTTTTTTTTTTTACATTAATTTAACGCTAAACAACAGCAAGTTATTTTACATGAATTTTACTCTAAACAGCAAGTTATTTTTCATTAATTTAACACCAAAACATTAGCAAGTTATTTTACACTAATTTAACACTAAACATTAGCAGGTTATTTTACACTAATTTAACACTAAACAGCAAGTTATTTTTCATTAATTTAACACAAAAAATCAGCACGTTTTTTTTTTACATTAATTTAACGCTAAACAACAGCAAGTTATTTTACACCAAACATAAGCAGGTTAATTTAAAATAATTTAACATTAAACACTAGCAGGTTATTTTACACAAATTTAACACTAAACAGCAAGTTAGTTTTCATTAATTTAACACTAAACATTAGCAACGGGAAGTTATTTTAAATTAATTTAACACAAACAACAAGTTATTTTTTTTATAAAATTAAGTGTTAATTTGGTGTAAAATACACTAATTTAACACTAAACATTGTTTTTTTCCAATAATTTAACGCTAAACATCAAGTTATTTACTAATAATTTCAAACGAAACCTCAAATTATTTTCCATTAATTTAACACCAAACATTAGCATTAGTTGAACAAAAAAATATATTTGATATGAATTTACCACAAAGAACAGTGAGAAGAGTTGTTGTTATTCCACGTTCTCACACTCCTCTCCAGCAGGACGCCATGAAAAATGGACGATGATGAAGTCAGTGGAGATAAGTGCACATGCACTCAAACATTCATAACATTCATGCCCAGTTTAAAGTCGTAGACATGCTTTGAATATTCATAGAGCATAAGAACTATTGCATATGATCACGTTGGACTTTTTCCTGGTTGAAATGGAACTGTGATGAAAGGAAATAATTGAGAGGATGATTCTAATTGGATGCTTTTCAACAATAGCGTGACATCATAATAATGATAGTGCATAATCCACATTTTAATCATTTGAAACTGATAAAAAAATACAAAGAGATAATGGGAAAAAAAAGAATACTAAAGTATGACGGACAAAAGTGTTAATATTTAGTTTTTTATTCATTTTATTTATTTATAGTATGGATAGTGTATTTATAAACAATTACTTACCCAAATGTGTTCTATTGTTATTATATTGTAATGTAATATAAAGTAAGCATAATTAGCTGTGACAAAAAAATTCAAATTATTATTTTTTCCTCAAATATACGCAATAATTCTGGTTTTCTTACCGACCTCGAAGCAATTTTATTTGGTACATGGTGTAATGATAAGTGTGACCAGTAGATGGCAGTCAAACATAAGAGATGCAGCCCTTTGAGACACTTGTGATTTAGGGCTATATAAATAAACTTTGATTAATTGATTGAGATACGTGTCGACTGCAATATGATGGCAAAATTACTCAAGTAAACAACACCAACATTGTATATGTTCCATTGTAAATATAGAACATTACACACGGCGCTCAAAAATCTATCAAAAATGTTTTAGTACGACTTTGGTAAGCTATGAAGCCGCACCGCTTGATGTGCTTCAACATAGGAGTATTATTATGGTGTGTGTATAAGGTAAGACATATTATCTGGCGTTTTGTTTCGCGATATTATGCAAAAGCAACTTTTCTTACCTTCTGGTACCTGCTGATCTGTATTTGGGATCTGCATAAATCCTGAAAAATTGCGCGCGTCCGCCAATGTAGTCGATAAGCTTCTTCTTTTTCCCTATCTTCTTGTTATGGGACATTCATCCTCCACTGTTGGCATTTCTAATATAAAGTAGTGTAAAGGTCTTACTTATATCTGTCAGTAAACTCGCCATGAAAGCGTTAAAACATACCGGTGTGGTGAGTTTACATTATTCACCCAAGGAACTTAAGTTATTAGAGAGTTCTTGTCAGACGGTTTTTCACGGGACACATTTCCCATGTTGTTGTTTCCGGATGAGGAGATTATTGATTTAAGTAAAGTCTGAATTAGCTGCCGAAGGTGAGCCACGTAAATAAGACCGCCCACAAAACGGCGCATTCGGGAGCGACTGTCAAAAAGCAGCTTGAAAAACATAATCTATGCAACATTTTGACCAAAGAACCACCATTACATGTTGTGTAGACCACAAGGAAGTGTTTTACATTTAGAAAAAAATAATAATAATATGACTCCTTTAATGAGCCTTATAATTCGGTTGGCCTTATATATGAAAAAAGATTGAAAATAGACCATTCATTGGCAGTGCGCCTTATAATCCGGTGCGCCCTATGGTCTGGAAAATACGCTACTTTTAATAGGATCAGTGCCTATGAACGAGTAAGTTATATAATCCGTTTTTTACATTCGCTATTTAGCATTGAGGTTGAGCCTCTATTGTTTACAACTCGAAATAAATGAGTTATTTGCATGATTTTATATCTTTTACTTACGTCCTCTTTGTATATAATTTAGTTTTGCATGTCTCATGACACATTATCTGGATGTAATATTGCCTGCATTTCAGATAGTTGTTTGTGTGCCATGTTGTTCCAGACCACAGCAAACATTATCGAGCTTGTAATGAATCTATTAAAAGAAGACAGCCTGCCGTTTCCTTTAACTTGGAAGGTTTTTCGAAATATGGGTGTTTCCATTACCAGTTTCTTATTGCGATATTTCAGTTTTGCGCATTTCTAGGGGTAATGTAAACGCAGCTAGTGAAAAACAGTAATAACAATGGGTTAGAAACGTGTCAAAGATACTTAAGCAATTTTAGCTCGGTTTGTTGTGTAGCTAGCTTAGCCTTCTAATGTAAGACAACTGCAAAACAAAGAAGGATTTTCCTAATAAGTACTTTTCGTAGGATCAGTGCCTATGAACGAGTAAGTTGTATAATCCGTTTTTACATTCGCTATGTAGCTTTTAGCCTGAGCCTCCATTGTTTACAACTCGAAACAGCTGAGTTATTTGCATGATTTTATATCCTTTACTTACGTCCTCTTTGTATATGATTTAGTTTTGCATGTCTCATGACACATTATCTGGATGTAATATTGCCTGCATTTCAGATAGTTGTTTGTGTGCCATGTTGTTCCAGACCACAGCAAACATTATCGAGCTTGTAATGAATCTATTAAAAGAAGACAACCTGCCGTTTCCTTTAACTTGGAAGGTTTTTCGAAATATGGGTGTTTCCATTACCAGTTTCTTATTGCGATATTTCAGTTTTGCGCATTTCTAGGGGTAATGTAAACGCAGCTAGTGAAAAACAGTAATAACAATGGGTTAGAAACGTGTCAAAGATACTTAAGCAATTTTAGCTCGGTTTGTTGTGTAGCTAGCTTAGCCTTCTAATGTAAGACAACTGCAAAACAAAGAAGGATTTTCCTAATAAGTACATTTCGTAGGATCAGTGCCTATGAACGAGTAAGTTGTATAATCCATTTTTACATTCGCTATGTAGCTTTTAGCTTGAGCCTCCATTGTTTACAACTCGAAACAGCTGAGTTATTTGCATGATTTTATAGCCTTTACTTACGTCCTCTTTGTATATAATTTAGTTTTGCATGTCTCATGACACATTATCTGGATGTAATATTGCCTGCATTTCACATAGTTGTTTGTGTGCCATGTTGTTCCAGACGACAGCAAACATTATTGAGCTTATAATGAATCTATTAAAAGAAGACAGCCTGCCGTTTCCTTTAACTTGGAAGGTTTTTCGAAATATGGGTGTTTCCATTACGAGTTTCTTATTGCGATATTTCAGTTTTGCGCATTTCTAGGGTAATGTAAACGCAGCTAGTGAAAAACAGTAATAACAATGGGTTAGAAACGTTTTAAAGACACTTTAGCAATTTTAGCTCAGTTTGTTGTGTAGCTAGCTTAGCCTTCTAATGTAAGACAACTGCAAAACAAAGAATGGTTTTCTTAATAAGTACTTTTCGTAGGATCAGTGCCTATGAACGAGTAAGTTGCATAATCCGTTTTTACATTCGCTGTGTAGCTTTTAGCTTGAGCCTCTATTGTTTACAACTCAAAACAGCTGAGTTATTTGCATGAAGAAGAATAGAAAAGCCTTTTATTGTCAGTACACACATGTATTCGTCCAGCGTCTGGCATTAGAAAGTTAGACTTAGTAGAAGGTTAACCTTAGTCACAGTGTATAGTTCCAGACCTGAACGTCAGACGGTTTTCCTTCCTTAACTTTTGTCCGCCCGCATCTTCGTCTCCTTCCTTGTTGTCGACAACAAAACACATGTCCAAAAGTGCAAAATAAAAGCTAAATTGCTTAAAAACTACGGAACTTTTCTGCCAGACGGGGGTGAATGCTTACACCGATTTGAAAGGGAGCAAAAAAGGGACAACAAAATCTAAGCAAATTGTTCACCAAAGAACCACCATTACAGGTTATGTAGACCACAATGAAGTGTTTGAAAAGTAGAACAAAAACCATGGTATGACCCCTTTAAGCTCGTTAAGGAGTTGAGATTTACAGACAACAACCTTCCCTCACACACAAAGTCAGCCCAACGTTGCAACTGTAAATCCTTTCTCCCATGAGTTATGGTTGCGATGCACGCCAACATGCCCTTGACTGACATGAACAAGCAGATGATGTCATGCACTCCGAGAAATATAATATGTTAAATGAGGAGAATATGTCACATGCTGGCATTAGATTGTTTGTCTTCTTGCATGTGTGTAAAGATTCCAGTTGCTAGAGTTTAAGGTCACAGGACATTTTGAGCATATTTGTTCCTCGAGCCAACACAAGTCTTGGAATTTAAAAAAAAGCCTTATGTCAGGTTTAAGCACCGAACTATCTATCAAACAGAACAAGAAGCAAGGAATCAGGCAGAGACAGAGTTCAATTTTGCTCATGAGGAGAACGCATGGAGCTGCACACTCAGTTACAGTCTCCCCTCACGCTCTGAGGAACAGCCACCGTTGACACAATACGTGATTATTTTAGAATGGAAATGTGCTGAGCCTTGTGATTTCGCTCTATCTCTGCTTTTGTCTGCCCGGTGTTGCCTTATTTTCGTTGAGGTACTTGAGGTCCGTCCTTGGCTGTTAGCGGGCTGAAAAACAGAAACAGCTGCGGCGAGGCAACTCTTAACTTGCAGTGGAAGATAACAAGTTATGTGCCTTTGCACGAAAAGAAAAAGTACAGGTTGAGCACATGAAATAATAACTAGAGCAACGGCCTTTAAAGGGGAATATTATCACCAGACCTATGTAAGCGTCAATATATACCTTGATGTTGCAGAAAAATGACCATATATTTTTTTAACCGATTTCCGAACTCTAGATGGGTGAATTTTGGCGAATTAAACGCCTTTCTATTATTCGCTCTCGGAGCGATGACGTCACAACGTGACGTCACATCGGGAAGCAATCCGCCATTTTCTCAAACACCGAGTCAAATCAGCTCTGTTATTTTCCGTTTTTTTGACTGTTTTCCGTACCTTGGAGACATCATGCCTCGTCGGTGTGTTGTCGGAGGGTGTAACAACACGAACAGGGACGGATTCAAGTTGCACCAGTGGCCCAAAGATGCGAAAGTGGCAAGAAATTGGACGTTTGTTCCGCACACTTTACCGACGAAAGCTATGCTACGACAGAGATGGCAAGAATGTGTGGATATCCTGCGACACTCAAAGCAGATGCATTTCCAACGATAAAGTCAAAGAAATCTGCCGCCACACCCCCATTGAATCTGCCGGAGTGTGTGAGCAATTCAGGGACAAAGGACCTCGGTAGCACGGCAAGCAATGGCGGCAGTTTGTTCCCGCAGACGAGCGAGCTAAACCCCCTGGATGTCTTGGCTCACACCGTGCCGAAGATGATCAAGAGAAGAATATCGACCCTAGCTTCCCTGGCCTGCTGACATCAACTCCAAAACTGGACAGATCAGCTTTCAGGAAAATAGCGCGGATGAGGGTATGTCTACAGAATATATTAATTGATGAAAACTGGGCTGTCTGCACTCTCAAAGTGCATGTTGTTGCCAAATGTATTTCATATGCTGTAAACCTAGTTCATAGTTGTTAGTTTCCTTTAATGCCAAACAAACACATACCAATCGTTGGTTAGAAGGCGATCGCCGAATTCGTCCTCGCTTTCTCCCGTGTCGCTGGCTGTCGTGTCGTTTTCGTCGGTTTCGCTTGCATACGGTTCAAACCGATATGGCTCAATAGCTTCAGTTTCTTCTTCAATTTCGTTTTCGCTACCTGCCTCCACACTAAAATAAGCCACTGGGAACTGATTTTTAATGGTTTTAACCCTTCTGAAATTGTGATAATGTTCCCCTTTAAGCATAAGAGTTGTGTGATGACGTATATATAATTATTCTAATTAATTTAGCGTGTTTGTTCCTCGAGCCAACACAAATCTTGGAATAAAAAAACAAGCCTTCAGTTGATGCTGCATGATCATTGAAAACTTAGGAAAGGATCACTTTGGGGGAATTTCAGGCTGTTTTAATTGATCGAGAAAGTGTTTCTATTGGGCATTGTACTTGTGTTGAAGTTGTTTTTACTGAAACATTTATACATTGTTTTGACCTATCACGTGTTTTTGTGTTAACCATACTTGCCAACCCTCCCGGATTTTCCGGGAGACTACCGAAATTCAGCGCCTTTCCCGAAAACCTCCCGGGACAAATTTTCTCCCGAAAATCTCCCGAAATTCAGGCGGACTCAGGTCCTCCACAATATAAAAAAGCGTACCTGCCCAATCACGTTATAACTGTAGAATGATGGAGGGCGAGTTCTTGGTTTCTTATGTGGGTTTATTGTTAGGCAGTTTCATTAACGTCCTCCCAGCGCGGCAACAACACACAACAACAGCAGTCACTTTTTTGTATACCGTAAAGCAGTTCGTCTGCCGTAAACAGCAATGTTGTGACACTCTTAAACAGGACAATACTGCCATCTAGTGCATTTGATGAAAGCACTTTTGTGCGTGCCACACAGCAATGCATCAGAGAGGGTGTTCAGCATGGTTCGAAAAATAGTGACAGAGAATAGAACAAGGATGGACAATTCAACCCTTAACTCAACAATGAGTAGATGAGTGTTATGTGTGTGTATATGTGTAAATAAATGAACACTGAAATTCAAGTATTTATATATATATATATATATATATATATATATATATATAAATAAAAAATATAATAAAATAAATATCTATATATATATATATATATATATATATATATATATATATATATATATATATATATATCTCTAGAATTCACTGAACGTCAAGTATTTCTTATATATATATATATATATATATATATATATATATATATATATATATATATATATACATATGTATATATATATATATATATATATATATATATATATATATATATATATATATATATATATATATATATATATATATATATGAAATACTTGACTTGGTGAATTCTAGCTGTAAATATACCCCAACCCTTTTAGCCACGCCCATCCCCACCCCCCTCTCCCCACCTCCCGAAATCGGAGGTCTCAAGGTTGGCAAGTATGGTGTTAATATATGTAAGTCATTTATTTTTTATTTGTGCTGTGTGACTGCTGATGCTGTTTTTGTGTGTTTGTGAGTGTATTTTAAATGGAGTTGGTACTAACTAATGGTCTTGCAGGAAGTAGGCGTATAAACATTCAGGTGGAAGTGATATCAGATAGGAATGCGACGAACAGTCAACAAATGTGGACAATAAAATTTGTCGCCAACAATTATATTTGTCGACAATAGTCATGACATTGTATTGGAAATTTTCTAATCAAGTAGTCAAACAAAATTGTCTTTCTTAGATTTCTTTGAGAAGCTGGAGCATCTCATTTATCCTTACTTAAGTTACTGTGCAGCAGTTTTGCTGCCCTTTAGGCCAGGTCACTCTCGGAAAAGAGATTTTCATCTCAAAAAGTTTTTTTAGGATATCGATTGAACGATACCAAGTATTGCAATATTTAGCATCTGTCCAGTACTGGTCTACTAAAACAAGTGCAACCTTGATTAGCACACGCAAAGCTGATGTACTAAACTTGTGAGCAACGGTTTGCGTCTCTCACCTCCAAAAACACGTGGCTCTCCAAGTGCCACCATAATGACCAACGTTGAAATACAGTAGCGTAGTAGGCCTAAATCGGGGGTCGGGCAACCCGTGGCTCTCGTGGCTTTAGTGCCGCCCTAGTGGCTCCCTGGAGTATTTTTAAAAAAGGATTAAAAATGGAAAAAGATGGGGAAATTTTTTTTTTAGTATGTTTTTTGTTTGAGGACAAACATGACACACACCTTCCCAATTGTTCATCATCTGGGATTAGCCTTTTAGGTTATTTATTGCCTGCATGCATAATTTCAATTGATTTTTAAAAAGCGGCCATTACTGCGATGTGGCCCTCAAGGAAAACGAGTTTGACACCCGTCAGAGTAATTTTATGTATGTTATCACAAAAGTTTCCGTTTTCGGAAACTTCCGGCGAGCAGACGGAGGCTGTCTTTGTTGCACCAAGCCAAAGGCTTGTAAAATTCCATTGTTTACGACGGGAGGAGACGGGAGGGGTTATCTATTGTCATCCAAGACCTGCCCAAGCTCGATCCAGGACCAGCCCAAGCCCAAACAGACTGCCTCAGTGAACTCAAGCAGTGGTTCTCATCCAATTTCCTTCAACTCAATAGTAATAAAACCGAAATCTTACTTGTCGGTACAATAACCATCCTTGCCAAAACCAACAGCTTGTCCGTTACTCTCTGCAATTCCTCCTCCCAAGTCAAGAGTCTGGGTGTCATCCTCGACAGCACACTCTCCTTTCAAGCCCACATAAACAACATTACCCGGTCTGCTTACTTTCATCTTGGGAACATTAATCGTCTTCGCCCATCCCTTACCCCTCATACTGCTGCCATACTAGTCCATAGCCTGGTCACCTCTCGCCTGGACTACTGCAACTCTCTCCTGTTTGGTCTCCCTCACAAGTCACTTCACAAACTTCAGCTTCTCCAGAACTCTGCAGCCCGGATAATCACCAGAACCCCTTAAATCCAGCACATCACCCCTGTTCTGCAGCAACTCCACTGGCTACCCATCAAACATCGTATCCACTTTCAAAGCCATCCATAACCTCTCTCCATCATACAAACCCCGTTTCCATATGAGTTGGGAAATTGTGTTAGAAGTAAATATAAACGGAATACAATTATTTGCAAATCCTTTTCAACCCATATTCAATTGAATGCACTACAAAGACAACATATTTGATGTTCAAACTCATAAACTTTATTTTTTTTTTGCAAATAATAATTAACTTAGAATTTCATGGCTGCAACATGTGCCAAAGTAGTTGGGAAAGGGCATGTTCACCACTGTGTTACATGGCCTTTCCTTTTAACTACACTCAGTAAACGTTTGGGAACTGAGGAGACACATTTTTTAAGCTTCTCAGGTGGAATTCTTTCCCATTCTTGCTTGATGTACAGCTTAAGTTGTTCAACAGTCCGGGGGTCTTCGTTGTGGTATTTTAGGCTTCATAATGGGAGACAGGTCTGGACTACAGGCAGGCCAGTCTAGTACCCGCACTCTTTTACTATGAAGCCACGTTGATGTAACACGTGGCTTGGCATTGTCTTGCTGAAATAAGCAGGGGCGTCCATGGTAACGTTGCTTGGATGGCAACATATGTTGCTCCAAAACCTGTATGTACCTTTCAGCATTAATGGCGCCTTCACAGATGTGTAAGTTACCCATGTCTTGGGCACTAATACACCCCCATACCATCACAGATGCTGGCTTTTCAACTTTGTGCCTATAACAATCCGGATGGTTCTTTTCCTCTTTGGTCCGGAGCCCACGATGTCCACAGTTTCCAAACAAAGAACACTTTTCCACTTTGTATCAGTCCATCTTAGATGAGCTCAGGCTCAGCAAAGCCGACGGCGTTTCTGGGTGTTGTTGATAAACGGTTTTCGCCTTGCATAGGAGAGTTTTAACTTGCACTTACAGATGTAGCGACCAACTGTAGTTACTGACAGTGGGTTTCTGAAGTGTTCCTGAGCCCATGTGGTGATATCCTTTACACACTGATGTTGCTTGTTGATGCAGTACAGCCTGAGGGATCGAAGGTCACGGGCTTAGCTGCTTACGTGCGGTGATTTCTCCAGATTCTCTGAACTCTTTGATGATATTACGGACCGTAGATGGTGAAATCCCTAAATTCCTTGCAATAGCTGGTTGAAAAAGGTTTTTCTTAAACTGTTCAACAATTTACTCACGTATTTGTTGACAAAGTGGTGACCCTCGCCCCATCCTTGTTTGTGAATGACTGAGCATTTCATGGAATCTACTTTTATACTCAATCATGGCACCCACCTGTTCCCAATTTGCCTGTTCACCTGTGGGATGTTCCAAATAAGTGTTTGATGAGCATTCCTCAACTTTATCAGTATTTATTGCCACCTTTCCCAACTTCTTTGTCACGTGTTGCTGGCATCAAATTCTAAAGTTAATGATTATTTGCAAAAAAAAATAAAAAATGTTTATCAGTTTGAACATCAAATATGTTGTCTTTGTAGCATATTCAACTGAATATTGTCACGACTGGGACTGTGGCGTGGTTTGTTCTCCCGAGGTGCAAAAGATTTGGACCATATGTGGCGTGAAGGGGAGTACATGATTTATTTAAACACTATAACTACAAAAAAAAAAGATCAAACAAAAGGCGCGCACAGGTGCGGAAGTACAAAACTTGACTATAAACACAAAACTTGCACAAAGGTAGAAACTATGAACAATTAAACAAAACTTGCAAACTATGGCATGAATAAAGAAAACTTACTTGGACGAGAAACCGGCATGAAAAAAGAGCAGCAAGGGTCTTAAGGGTGTGCAGAAGCATAAATGCGGGATGTCGCCAGAAAGACAAACTGAAAACAATGAACTTAAATACTACAGACATGATTAACTAAAACAGGTGCGTGACTCAAAACGTGAAACAGGTGCGTGACGTGACAGGTGAAAACTAATGGGTTGCTATTGTGACAAACAAGAGTGCACAATGAGTCCAAACGTGGAACAGGTGAAACTAATAGGTAACCATGGAAACAAGACAAGGGAGTGAAAAGCCAGAAACTAAAGAGTCCAATAACTAAACAAAACAAAACATGACTAAAACAAAACATGATTACACAGACATGACAAATATGGGTTGAAAAGGATTTGCAAATCATTGTATTCCGTTTATATTTACATCTAATACAATTTCCCAACTCATATGGAAACGGGGTTTGTATCTCTCTGACCTGATCCATGTCGCCACGCCCTCACGTTCCCTAAGATCCTCTTCATCCATCCATCTCACTGTCCCTTTATTTAAACTGTCCACCTTTGGTGCCTGAGCTTTCAGCCGCTCTGCCCCACATCTTTGGAACCCCTTACCACCAGACCTTCGCAACTTAGATTCAATATCCCTCTTCAAATCAAGACTCAAAACACACCTATTCATACTTGCCAACCCTCCCGGATTTTCCGGGAGACTTCCGAAATTCAGTGCCTCTCCCTAAAACCTCCCGGGACAAATTTTCTCCCGAAAATCTCCCGAAATTCAGGCGGACTCAGGTCCTCCACAATATAAAAAAGCGTACCTGCCCAATCACGTTATAACTATAGAATGATGGAGGGCGAGTTCTTGGTTTCTTATGTGGGTTTATTGTTAGGCAGTTTCATTAACGTCCTCCCAGCGTGGCAACAACACAACAACAGCAGTCACTTTTTTGTATACCGTAAAGCAGTTCGTCTGCCGTAAACAGCAATGTTGTGGCACTCTTAAACAGGACAATACTGCCATCTAGTGCATTTGTTGAAAGCACTTTTGTGCGTGCCACACATCAATGCATCATCAGAGAGGGTGTTCAGCATGGTTCGAAAAATAGTGACAGAGAATAGAACAAGGATGGACAATTCAACCCTTAACTCAACAATGAGTAGATGAGTGTTATGTGTGTGTATATGTGTAAATAAATGAACACTGAAATTCAAGTATTTATTTTATATATATATATATATATATATATATATATATATATAATAAAATATATATATATATATATATATATATATATATATATATATATATATATATAATAAAATAAATATATATATATTATATGTATATATATATATATATATATATATATATATATATATATATATATATATATATATAGCTAGAATTCACTGAACGTCAAGTATTTCTTATATATATATATATATATATATATATATATATATATATATATATATATATATATATATATATATATATATATATACATGAAATACTTGACTTGGTGAATTCTAGCTGTAAATATACTCCTCCCCTTTTTAGCCATGCCAACAACCACGCCCGCGTCCCACCCCGACCACGCCCACCCCCACCCCCACCTCCCGAAATTGGAGGTCTCAAGGTTGGCAAGTATGCACCTATTCCTGACTGCTTATTCATTGTAATCATCTTTTCTTTTCTCGTTGTCGTTGTTTTTTTTATCCAATTTGCTTTTATTGTTGTGATTTTGTACGGTGTCCTTGAGTGCCCAGAAAGGCGCCTTATAAATAACACTTATTATTCTTCTTATTATTATCTTTTTCTTTAGTGTTAATGTGACCGAAAACAATGGCTGTTTACATACCCCCCATTCCTTTAGAAACAGCTGTTGTTATGTAAACAGGGAAAGTCCACATAAAAGAGGTGGCAAAATTGAATCCTGTGTGTTTATTTCCTTGTTTCTTGTCTGTTTTAAGAGATGTCATCGATGTTTAAACCTGACACACCACTGCACTAGATAGAGCCCGCGTACCACCGTTTAAAAATCACTGTCTTATATTAAAAAAAAAAAAAAAAAAACATTTTCTTGCATCTGGGACATTCTAGAGCAAGCTGCTACTCCCATAAGCGCACCGCTCCAGAAGTGAGTTCAGATGCAGTTAAAAACGTCCTCTCGGGTGTTCAAACGGGTCCAGGTGGCCGTTAATCAGACAGAGCGTCCGCCTTGGTACGCGAACGTGACTGGAGTTGTACACGTGATGGGAATCACGCGCCGTCCTTCACGACAACGCTGATGGATGCCTGAGGAGGTCCGCCGCCTTCTGCACGGCTCCTCCGTGAATGTTAAAGGCCTCCGCTTATAAAAAGCCTCATTAAGGCGGGCGAAAGTCCATTTTTCACCACACACTTGTCCTCCTCCTCAATGCAGCGTTAGTGGCTCCAAGCATTGACGCTCTGCACCTACACATACATCCCTGCACATTGTTGTCTAATCACTATGTGTGTGTGTGTGTGTGTGTGTGTGTGTGTGTGTGTGTGTGTGTGTTCTGGCAATGCTTACTTAATGGGGACATCGCTCTGTTTACACAGTCACCTTTAGGGGACCTCTGACGGTATGGGGACAAAAAAACAGGTGCCCTAAAGAGAAACCTATATATACCCTATACCAGTGGTCGGCAACCTTCAGCATACAAAGAGCCATTTGAGCCCATTTTCCCCCAAATAAAACCCAACTAGAGCCGCAAACTCTGTTCGATTCCTAAAATGACGATAACACCACTTATAGTTTCGTTACACGTATGCTGTAGAATTTATGAAATCAAACACTTGACAACGATTCACATTTTATTTCTGGGTATAAGCAAATCACCAAATTATTTTGAACATTCCAAAAAATATACACCGATCCTTCCCTTATTAATGCATACTTGCCAACCTTGAGACCTCCGATTTCGGGAGGTGGGGGGTGGGGGCGTGGTCGGGGGTGGGGCGGGGCGTGGTTGGGGGCGTGGTTAAGAGGGGAGGAGTATATTGACTTCACCAAGTCAAGTATTTCATACATATATATATATATATATATATATATATATATATATATATATATATATATATATATATATATATATATATATATATATATATATATATATATATATATATATCTACATCCTGAAAATATGCAAACAAAACTGTGTTTAGATAATTGATACTTCAAACTTGCATAAAGATAACATGAATATAACATAACTTGGCTTCTGAGAGCTTCAAAATGTAATGAATAAAATGCTAAAGTTGTTGATAAACAAGCCATTTTTTAAATAATTAAATATGGTCATTTTAAATGAACTATTATGATAATTTAAAATGTATTATTTCAAATATGTTTATTTTATTGTACCGGTATAATTCTATGGCTGGACATAAGAAGGAGTCAGAAAAAAACAAAATACAATTAATTTTTATGTTTTTAGCAAAATATAGCAAAAATGTATTTAGTTATTTTTTTTTAAAAATTAATAAATATATTTATTTTTAGGTAACATAAACATAATAATACAATTTATCTCTAGTCTGGATGATTTAGTTCTTGTCACCCTGTTGTCCTCCGTCGTGAAAAAAGGCTGTCCTCACTCAGGTCCGCATGGAGCTGGAGGGGGCGTGGCCTCTAGCTCCGGGCTGAAAATCGGGAGATTTTCGGGAGAATATTTGTCCCGGGAGGTTTTCGGGAGAGGCGCTGAATTTCGGGAGTCTCCCGGAAAATTCGGGAGGGTTGGCAAGTATGGATTAATGAATTTGAATAAAATCAAGTCGCGCCAATATTCTGAAGGCATGCAACTGCGGCATATTTCATTTGACTAAAAAGGGAAAAGAACAACCTCGTCATCAATAAAAGCAAATTAATCTGTCCATGAAGCATTAAATGTTCTATTTTCATCAGAAATGTTTCTCTTTTTTGATCCGTCCATTGACCCCTAAAAACAATACAATTGTTTAGCAGCAAGAGTTGACACACAGGGGCTGTGACATACGCAAATCCCTTAGTGGTGATGGACAACTGGGCAGCGCCAGAGGAGCTGCAGCCTCCCACCGTAGCCCCCACTCCCCCCCTCTGTTACAAGTCTCGAGATGTATGTTGTAATATGTATATGTGGTTTGCTATAGAGGTTTTTTCCCACTCCAGACCTAGGAGCCCAGTCTAGATTGTATTGTTTTACTCATCCTCCCGCAGCATTGACCTTTTTCCCATCTTTTACGTGGCGCCTTGTGGCCACCCATCAGCGTTCCTGTTCTGTCACCCTGTACACTGTTTGTTTGTCTAATCTTGAACGGGTTTGTGCTGAAAACAACGTTTCATTGTACTTGTGCAATGACAATAAAGACATAACTACCTACCTACCAACTACCTACCTTCGATCGACAATATTTCAAAATGTTTTATCATCATATGATAAGATACCAGAACTCTCCAAAATAACAACTGTTAGATTAAAAATAACTAAATAAATGTAATTAATTAAGTAACCATTATTTGTTGACATTTTGTTTCAAAGCCAAAGGGAGCCACGGCAGTGGCATGAAAGAGCCGCATGTGGCTCCAGAGCCGTGGGTTGCAGACCCCTGCCCTATACCATCTGTATGGTATCCATCCTTTGTTAAAACTAATGTATTTTTTCCAAAAACAAAATCTGGTTTAGTGTTCCTTAGGATGATTACAGCATGATTATAAAACATTGCTACCTTAAAGTATGATTCACATTCAGAATGTTCCATCCTTCTATATATGGTAATGGGAGTTGCAGACAACTTCATTACTGCTAAATAGCAGTTTTCAGTAATGTCACAGAAGATGCAGGATTTGCTTGAACATTTAAGTGGTGAAACTTCCTATAAGAGGACAGCTGTAGTGCTGTATTCTGAGGATCATGTCATATTTCATTTAAACTTTTTTTGAAATTTTTTATTTTTTTTTAAATGGTCCTCAGTAGTCACGTACAAATTTGTCGGAATTATGCAAAATTATTTAAATTTGGTCCCCATGAACCATATTAACTCTTTTTTTCCCCCCAGGGTCCCCAGTAAGACTGATCAGCACATTACTTCATCAATCCAGAGATTTAAAGACGTGTATAAGTTAACTGGGCAGTCCCATTGGTCCCCATTCCAAATGATAACCAGTGTGTGTGTGTGTGTGTGTGTGTGTGTGTGTGTGTGTGTGTGTGTGTGTGTGTGTGTGTGTGTGTGTAGATGATGTAGCACACAAAGGAAGTGCGGTGAAGCTGGAGGCCATCAGCAACATTCCTCTTGATATTCCTGCCATGCACGCACACACACACACACACACACCCACACACGCACACACACACACACACACACACACTTACACAGACACACGCACGCACACGCGGTTGCTTTCCCTGCAAGTCTCTGTCAGCGGAATTTCAAATTAATTGCAAAAGTCCTGTTTACCATAGACACACACATGCACACACACACACGCACACACGCACACACACACACACACACACACACACACACATAGCTTTATGCTTGTTCATTAGGTGTGCAACACAAATGGCTTATTGGAGGAATGAATAGGGGGCATGCAGAGGGGAAAGAATTCTCCACAAATGGATTTATTGTATTTCTTAATGACACTGTCATGAGGATTAGTGTCTGTCTGTGTGTGTGTGTGTGTGTGTGTGTGGGTGGGTGTTTTAAATGGAGTCGGTAGGATTTTTCCATTCCCTAACTAATGGTCTTGCAGTAAGTAGGCGTACAAACATTCAGGTGGAAGTGATATCGGACAAGGGTGCAAGGATAAAATTTGTCGTCAAAAAGTATATTTGTCGACAATAGTGGTGGCGTATTGGAAAGTTTCTAATCAAGTAGTCAAGCAAATTTTGTCCGTCTTAGATTTCTTTGAGGAGCTCGAGCATCTCGAAAGGCACAGTTCACATTCACAAGTAACTTACCGTAGATATTGGGTTTCACTATGTAAAAGCGCTTTGAGTCACTAGAGAAAAGCGCTATATAAATATCATTCACTTCACTTCACTTCACTTCACAGCAGGTGTGGGAAAAGCAGAAGCACCCAAAGTGAGAGATGTGTCTGTGACACAGAGGAAGATAAACAACGGACGTCTGTAGCGTACAGCGAACAATGGACCAGCAACCAAGACAGGGGAAAACACCAGAATATAAAGGGGACAGAAACAGGTGAGGACGCTAATCAACAAACAGAAAGCAGGTGCGGCTAATCAGTCACCCAGTAACAACAAAAACAAACGGGTGCAAGGATAAAATTTGTCGCCAACAATTATATTTGTCGACAATAGTCATGATGTTGTATTGGAAAGTTTCTAATCAAGTAGTCAAACAAAATTGTCTTTCTTAGATTTCTTTGAGGAGCTGGAGCATCTCAAAAGGCACAGTTCACATTCACTGCAGGTGTGGAAAAAGCACCCAAAGGGAGAGATGTGTCTGCCGTATGCTGGCATGTTGTGAAGTTTTGGCGATTCCAAAGAGGCGGAGAACCTCCGGCAGCGTGCGGGTAAAAAGATTTCTTTGCTCCAAGATACAAGGCAATGTGACACAAACTAGTGCTAGCTTAGCGTAGCAGGAAGATAAGGTGAAAACATAGGTTGCATGAAACAAACAACAAAACAAACAACAAAACCAACAAACAAACCGATGTCTGTAGCGTACAGCGAACAATAGACCAGCAACCAAGACAGGGGAAAACACCAGAATATAAAGGGGACAGAAACAGGTGAGGACGCTAATCAACAAACAGAAAGCAGGTGCGGCTAATCAGTCACCTCGTAACAACAAAAACAAACGGGTGCAAGGATAAAATTTGTCGCCAACAATTATATTTGTCGACAATAGTCATGACGTTGTATTGGAAAGTTTCTAATCAAGTAGTCAAACAAAATTGTCTTTCTTAGATTTCTTTGAGGAGCTGGAGCATCTCAAAAGGCACAGTTCACATTCACAGCAGGTGTGGAAAAAGAAAAAGCATCCAAAGTGAGAGATGTGTCTGTCGTATGCTGGCATGTTGTGAGGTTTTGGCGAATCCAAAGAGGCGGAGGACCTCAGGCAGCGTGCGGGTAAAAAGATTTCTTTGCTCCAAGACACAAGGCAATGTGACACAAACTGGTGCTAGCTTAGTGTAGCAGGAAGATATGGTGAAAACATAGGTTGCATGAAACAAACAACAAAACCAACAAACAAACCGACGTCTGTAGCGTACAGCGAACAATAGACCAGCAACTAAGACAGGGGAAAACACCAGAATATAAAGGGGACAGAAACAGGTGAGGACGCTAATCAACAAACAGAAAGCAGGTGTGGCTAATCAGTCACCTCGTAACAACAAAAACAAACGGGTGCAAGGATGAAATTTATATTTGACAGTTATATTTGTCGACAATAGTTGTGACATTGTATTGGAAATTTTCTAATCAAGTGGTCAAACAAAATTGTCTTTCTTAGATTTCTTTGAGGAGCTGGAGCATCTCAAAAAGCACAGTTCACATTCACAGCAGGTGTGAAAAAAGAAAAAGCGCCCAAAGTGAGAGATGTGTCTGTCGTATGCTGGCATGTTGTGAAGTTCTTGCGATTCTAAAGATAGAATAGAATAGAATAGAATGGACTTTATGGTCATTATATTTGCATATAACGAGATTAAGGACTCCAACTTAAGGTGCGGTAGTGGGAACAAATATGGGGTAAAAATAAATTACACAAGAGGTAATAAAGAAAAAAAAGAAAAAATAACTATTTTATCCAATAAAAATAATAAGCAATCCTGTACAATATACAAAACACTAGAAATACAAAATACTTAGACTTAGACTTAGACTTCCTTTTTATTGTCATTCAAATTTGAACTTTACAGCACAGATAAGAACAAAATTTCGTTACATAAGCTCATGGTAGTGCAGGATAAAAAAGCAATAAGGTGCATATATAAATAAATAAATATATATAAATAATATATGAATATATATATAAAATAAATAAATATATATAAATAAATAAATAGATTACTGTACAGATAAATATATTGCACTTTTTCACATGCGTCCACGTTTATGGATGTATGTTATATTGTCTTTTTTATTCCATTGAGAGTGCAGACAGCCCATTTCAGGCGCGCTAAGAACATATATTTTTCCACGATTTCAGCACTCAGGTTAACCATACCTAAATAGACACAAAATACTGCATTACACAAGACTACCCGAATGTACTCGAATGATTGAAAAAAATAAATGTTTTTAAGCTAAATTATTGGTAAACACAGTTTATGTAGAATAATTTCCGCGAGTAATGAATAAAGTTTTCATCAATTAATATATTCTGTAGACATACCCTCATCCGCTCTCTTTTCCTGAAAGCTGATCTGTCCAGTTTTGGAGTTGATGTCAGCATCTGCTTTGAGTGTCGCAGGATATCCACACATTCTTGCCATCTCTGTCGTAGCATAGATTTCGTCGGTAAAGTGTGCGGAACAAACGACTGACCATTTCGTCGGCTTTCCCCACAGCCTCGTATTTTGAACAAATTCCGTCCAATTTCTTGCCACTTCCGCATCTTTGGGCCACTGGTGCAACTTGAATCCGTCCCTGTTCGTGTTGTTACACCCTCCGACAACACACCGACGAAAGTGAGAAAATGGCGGATTGCTTCCCGATGTGACATCACGTTGTGACATCATCGCTCCGAGAGCGAATAATAGAAAGGCGTTTAATTCGCTAAAATTCACCCATTTAGAGTTCGGAAATCGTTAAAAAAAATATATGGTCTTTTTTCTGCAACATCAAGGTATATATTGACACTTACATAGGTCTGGTGATAATGTTCCCCTTTAAGAATTAATCAAAGATATGATTCTACACATTGAATCTATTAGAGTGCTAAAACTGCCAAGACTTAATCAGTAATCAATATACCAGTGTGCAGATTTTTAAACATCACAAAATGATTTTCTTTTAGAGGAAGTTAGACTTTGTGTTTTGTTGTTTGTTTTCTTTGCTGATATTTTAACTGCTTTTTAAAAAATACCTAAACAAGGTTAATTGTTTTTTTTTTAGCACTTTGCCTTTCCTTTATTTGAAATGAATACATTTTATTACTCATTTAAATTTTTGTAGCAGCTGAATGAGCAGCACAGTTACCGTATAAATAAATATAATTATGAATGAATTAGTCATCTTGAAATTGTCAAGACTTGGTCCTGGGTGTTTGCTTTTCCGGGATGCAACGGAAAGTTGGCTCGGGCGAGACGGGAATGTGAGTACATTTTTATTTAAACTACAAAAAAAGGAAGTAAACAAAAGGCGCGCACAATGGTGGAGAACAAACTATGAAACCAAATACTTGCACAAAGGCAAAAACTATGAACAACAAAAAACACTAACTGTGGCAATAATGAACAAAACTTACTTGGCATGGACAAAAAGGAGCAGCGTGAACGATGGACATGAAAAAAGAGTCAGAGCTGTGCAGAGCATAAATGTGGGGATGTCGTCAGAACGACAAACTGAAAACAATGAACTTAAATACTATAGACATGATTAACGAAAACAGGTGCGTGACTCAAAACGTGAAACAGGTGCGTGACGTGACAGGTGAAAACTAATGGTTGCTATGGTGACAAAACAAAAGTGCACAAAAAGTCCAAAAACAAAACCGAACATGACCAAAACAAAAACATGATCACACAGACATGACAGAAATAACTAAAGCTGCATTTAAAAGTCGAAAATTTGAGCCATTAAATATGAGTACGCTTTATTATCCAATATTATAATACCAAATAATAATACATTGCGAGAATCGTTTTGACTCGAGAATAGTGTTGAATCAAGAATTTAAAAAATGATTATTTTGTTTATTGAATTGTTGACATATACAATGCAGAAATACAATTAAATTCATGTCAAATATTAATTTCCCTCCGATCAAGTAACCCCAAAAATTATGTATAAAATACAATAAAAAATAAATAAATACAAATAATAAAGGAGAAAACAAAACAAAACATGCATCAGTCAACAGACAACTACACTCCCAACACGGTGCAGCAGTACACAATAGCAGACAAAAGGCTCATCAATTATCTACCTTGCAATCACTTTTCAATCAGGATTAAATTTGGGATTAGTCTTTTAAATATTTTAGAAAAAAACAAACAAATCCAGCTAAATCAGCAACTGGGTGTGACGTCACTCGCAACCCAAGTACCCTAGGATGGCACAGTAGGGTTTAGATTTAGATTTAGATTAAGATGTAATGTGAATCAGTGGGACCAGCACATTCAATACCCTTCCCTACCTATTGTAGCGTCAACCCAAGGGCCGAGCGGTAAAACTCTGTGCGTATAAACTGGCAGATGTCTTCACCAGCATTTACAACATGTCACTGTCCCCATAGTCCCAGTCCCCAATATCACTTGCCTAAACCACTACAGACCTCAGGCACTCCCCCTTATACCAGCCAAGTGCATGCTCGTTAAATGTAAAAAAGTCAATACCACCATCACTCTGCCCTTACCAATTTGCATAACCAATGGACAGACGACGACACACCATTGATATACTGTATATACAGTAGTCCTCCACAGACTCTTGGAACACCTTAAGCTTAGGAACACATATGCAAGGATGCCCCCTTGTCACTTTCAGTTCACATTTCAACATAATATTGCCCAAAAAAACTTCTGCACTTTTTAATTACTCGCACGTAGTACGTGAGAATGGGCAAGCAGATTACATACTATACATAAAATATAACATAACATACTGTAACATAACATATAACAACATATATCATAACATACTCTAACATAACATACTGTAACATAACATATGACATAACGTACTGTTACATAACATATAAATAATACACTGAAAGATTACATACTGTAACATAATGTAACATGCATAATTTACTGTAACATACTGTAATATAACAGCATAGCATACTGTAACATAACATACAACATATATAATCATTTACTGTGACATTACATAGCGTAATATAACAGCATAACATACTGTAACATAACATATATCATAATGTATATAATAACATACTGTAACATTACATACTGTAATATAACATAGCAAAACATATAGCATAACACACTGTAACATTACATTCTGTAACACAACGTATAGCATAACATACTGTAACATAACATACAATATAACATACAACGTAACAAATAGCATAACATATAACGTAACATATAGCATAACATACTGTAAAAAAACAAACAACATGACATGAAACAAAACATACAGTAACATAACATTAAACATAACATAACACACTGTAACATAACATATAGCATAACAGACGTAACAACATATAACATTACATACTGTAACATAACATATAATGTAACATACCATAACATACCATAGCATAAAATATAACATAACATATAGCATAACATACTGTAAAATAACAACATATAACATAACATACTGTAGCATAACATATAATGTAACATATAGCATAACATACGGTAAAAACATATAACATGAAATTCTATATATAACATAACATACTGTAAAATAAAATTTAACATAGCACATATTATGACGTACTATAACATAACATATAACATAACATAATATACTGTAACATAACATACAACGTAACATAATATAACATCACACATATCAGCACATATCATGACATACTGTAACATAACATATAACATACTGTAACATCACATATAACATACTGTAACATCACGTATAACATACTGTAACATCACATAAAACATATTGCAACATCACATATAACATATTGTAACATCACATATAACATACTGTAACATCACATATAACATACTGTAACATCACGTATAACATACTGTAACAACACATATAACATAGTGTTACATCACATATAAAATATTGTAACATCACACATAACATACTGTAACATTACATATAACATCACATACAACATACTGTAACGTCACATACAACATAGTGTTACATCACATATAAAATATTGTAACATCACATATAAAATACTGTAACATCACATATAACATACTGTAACATCACATATAACATACTGTAACATCACATATAAAATATTGTAACATCACATATAACATACTGTAACATCACATATAACATACTGTAACATCACACATAACATACTGTAACATCACACATAACATACTGTAACATTACATATAACATCACATATAACATGGTGTAACGTCACATACAACATAGTGTTACATCACATATAAAATATTGCAACATCACATATAAAATACTGTAACATCACATATAACATACTGTAACATCACATACAACATAGTGTTACATCACATATAAAATATTGTAACATCACATATAACATACTGTAACATCACATATAACATCACATATAACATACTGTAACATCACATATAACATATTGTAACATCACATATAACATACTGTAACATCACATATAACATCCTGTAACATCACGTATAACATACTGTAACATCCCATATAAGTTATATGTGTGTTATGTGTGATGTTACAGTATGTTATATGTGATGTTACAGTATGTTATATGTGATGTAACACTATGTTATATGATATAACACTATGTTATATGATATATATGATACAACACTATGTTATATGATATAACATAGTGTTACATCACATATAACATAGTGTAACATCACATATAACATACTGTAACATCACACATAACATACTGTAACATCACTTATAACATCACATATAACATAGTGCTACATCACATATAAAATATTGTAACATCACATATAACACACTGTAACATCACATATAACATACTGTAACATCACATATAAAATATTGTAACATCACATATAACACACTGTAACATCACATATAACATACTGTAACATCACATATAAAATATTGTAACATCACATATAATATACTGTAACATCACATATAACATATTGTAACATCAAATACAACATAGTGCTACATCACATATAAAATATTGTAACATCACATATAACATACTGTAACATCACATATAATATACTGTAACATCACATATAACATATTGTAATATCACATATAACATACTGTAACATCACATATAACATACAGTAACATCACATATAACATCACATATAACATCACATATAACATATTGTAACATCACATATAACATACTGTAACATCACATATAACATAGTGTAACATCACACATAACATACTGTAACATCACATATAACATATTGTAACATCACATATAACATACTGTAACATCACATATAACATACTGTAACATCACATATAACATACTGTAACATCACATATAAAATATTGTAACATACATCACAACAAAACGTAGCAGAGCAAATGGTCATTGAGTTGTGTGCAGTCTTGCTGTTATTATAATCATAATATCCCAGGCCGATACAGATTAAAATAGTTGTTTTTGTCAATGTATTGATTTCAATGTTTTTCTATTTAATTTTTTTTTTTCATCAATAGTGATTTATGTATTCCATTTTGTTTCCTTGCTCCTTTATTGAAACATGTGTTCCAGCTAATACTGATGAGAGGAGAGTACATTTTTCTCATCAATTATTTCAAGTGTTTCTCCAACAAAGCTGTTATATTCTAACTAATTAGATTATCATGATTATAATAATGATCATTATTACTATCGTATTGTTTTACTCTCCTTTAAATGTCGGTTTCATCTAAAATAATAACAAACCACACAAGTGCATTCCCATTATTTTTCATTAGAAAAATCAATTAAAGAAACCCAAAACAGATACAACCAAATATTTTCATGCTTACAGATTTGATATGAAATATTAATTTTAATGTATTTATTTTAAATGACTGTTATTGTGTGTGTATATATATATATATATATATATATATATATATATATATATATATATATATATATATATATATATATTAGAGATGCGCGGTTTGCGGGCACAACCGCGGAGTCCGCGGATAATCCGCGGATCGGGCGGATGAAATTAAAAAAAATCAGATTTTATCCGCGGGTCGGGTCGGGTCGGGTCGGGTCGGGCGGTTGAAATTTAAAAAAAAAAGATTTTAAATAGATTCAGGCGGGTGGCAGTTAAACCAATTCGGAAATATATATACATAGTTAAATGTTGTTACCGACATACGAAAAACGATATGCCACAACAGAAGAAAAAAAAAAAAAGAGATGGACATTTTTACGGAGTGGAGAAGGGACGCCTCGCCGGGGTCCGGGACCGAGGCCCCTTCCCCCGAGAGGGCCCCACCGGGAGCCGTAGCTGAGGCGATCCGCGAGAAGGGCCCGACGCACGTGCAGGGTCACCACCGCGCCCACCGCACCGACACCCCGCCTCGTCCGCCTTCGCCGCGGCCGGCGTCACGCGCAGCAGGTAAGCAGCTTACCTGCCCGCCACCCCCGTGGCCGGGGGCTCGTAACAGGGGTCACTCCGCGCGCTCCGCCCGCGCAGCTTACCTGCCCGCCACCCCTGTTGCCGGGGGCGCGTAACAGGGGTCACTCCGCGCGCAGTGCGCTCACGAAAGGGGTGGGGCTCACCCTGGTTGATATAGACAGCAGGACGGTGGCCATGGAAGTCGGAACCCGCTAAGGAGTGTGTAACAACCCACCTGCCGAATCAACTAGCCCTGAAAATGGATGGCGCTGGAGCGTCAGGCCCATACCCGGCCGTCGCCGGCAGCGAGACGCGCTTGGAGGTGCGCTCAGCGCGGCTCCCATATGATTGCGCACTGGTGTGCGTCTGGGTCGTGACAGCGTGGCACGCGAATGTCTGTGCTGCATTGGATCAGTCTCCTTTCTTTAACAGGCAAAAGCTTTATAACCTCACTAATGCCTTGCATCGTCTATATTAGATATATAACAACGGGCGGGTGCGGTTCTGATCAAATGTTACATCGGGTGGATGGCGGATGGTTGACGACTTTCTGATGCGGTTGCGGATGAAATAATTGCCTATCCGCGCATCTCTAATATATATATTTTTTTATTACTGTGAATAAATACCATTTAACTGGTAAAATAAACCTTTAAATTAAAAAAAATAAGAGAAAGGTCTATTTTCTACGGTTAAATCTCCAATTGATGTAATCATAACTCCTATGGATCCGGTCCAGTGGGTGGAGGGCACATCGTCACCATCCTCTTCATCATCATCATCATCATCATCACTTCATCACATCATAACTGAGGTGTTAACATCCACCGCAGACTCTTTACAGAATTACAGACTTTTATTGTCATTACAGTTGAAGGAGCCGTTTATGTTTAATGCCCAAACTATATATGCATGAAAATAGTGACTAAAAGGGCAAGTAATGAGGAGGCATATGAGAGAATGTACACGGTGCTAACAGTGTGGGTTGATGTGACACCTAAGTTTTATGCATGAACAGAGCCCACACACACACACACACACACACTCACACACACACTTAATGAACAATGCTGTTCCTAAGCAACTGATCCCGACTTCTGCGTGGGATTGGTGTGTTCTCTGGGTGGCGTGCGGGGGGTGGGGGTGGGGGGGTGGGGGGGGGGGGGGGGGGGGGTGTTTGAACACAGGAGGGTTGGTGCGAGCCCTAAAGGTCTCCACGTTGCCCCCTCGTGATGTTTATGATGCGATGAAGCCTGTTTACTTTTCTGGAATGAGGCCCGGCTTCCTAAATCACGCCACTGTTTCCACTGTCGGCAAGTTGGCGGATATATTGCCGTATTATATTGATTTTCCGCATGAAAGTGATCTTTTTATATAACAACAAGATGATGAACTATCAAGAATTGTGTGCCCCCCCCCCACACCCACCCACCACATCCCTCCGTCAGGCTTTTGGGAGCTTTAAAGTTATTTTCAGCTCGGTGTCTCTGTTGGCTGACATTTTACTCATCTTCTAAACGCTCGCTGGACAAAAGTATTGGGACGTGGGAGCGTTGTTTCCGCGACGGCCTCCAATAACCCGGACTTTGTCCAATCGCCGCGTCTTCGTTTTGATCAGAGGGAGAAGATATTTAACCAGTTACGTTTGTTTGGCAACACTCAATTGGCCCTAGTGTGTGAATGTTGTCTGTCTATCTGTGTTGGTCTTGTGATGAGGTGGTGACTTGTCCAGGGTGCACCCCGCCTTCCGCCCGAATGCAGCTGAGATAGGCTCCAGCACCCCCCGTGACCCCGAAATGGACAAGCGGTAGAAAATGGATGGATGGACATTTGTTTGCGTCAACAAAAAGCAGTGCATCCGGAAAGTACTCAGTGTTACAGCCTTATTCCAAAATCTGGTTTTGTCCTCAAAATTCTACACACAAGACCCAATAAAGACAATATGAAACCGTTTTTTAGAAATGTTTGCAAATTTATTAGAAATAAAAGCCTAAGAAATCGCATCCCCCCGCAACCCCGAAAGGGACAAGCGGTAGAAAATGGATGGATGGACGTTTGTTTGCGTCAACAAAAAGCAGTGCGTCCGGAAAGTACTCACAGTGTTACAGCCTTATTCCAAAATCTGGTTTTGTCCTCAAAATTCTACACACAAGACCCAATAATGACAAAATTAAACCGTTTTTTAGAAATGTTTGCAAATTTATTAGAAATAAAAGACTAAGAAATCACATCCCCCCACGACTCCGAAAGGGACAAGCGGTAGAAAATGGATGGATGGACGTTTGTTTGCATCAACAAAAAGCAGTGCATCCGGAAAGTACTCACAGTGTTACAGCCTTATTCCAAAATCTGGTTTTGTCCTCAAAATTCTACACACAAGGCCCAATAAAGAAAATATGAAACCGTTTTTTAGAAATGTTTGCAAATTTATTAGAAATAAAAGACTAAGAAATCATATCACTCCGCGACCCCGAAAGGCACAAGCGGTAGAAAAATGGATGGATGGACGTTTGTTTGCGTCAACAAAAAGCAGTGCATCCGGAAAGTACTCACAGTGTTACAGCCTTATTCCAAAATCTGGTTTTGTCCTCAAAATTCTACACACAAGACCCCATAATGACAATATGAAACCGTTTTTTAGAAATGTTTGCAAATTTATTAGAAATAAAAGCCTAAGAAATCACATCTTCCCGCGTCCCCGAAAAGGACAAGCGGTAGAAAATGGAGGATGGACGTTTGTTTGCGTCAACAAAAAGCAGTGCATCCGGAAAGTACTCACAGTGTTACAGCCTTATTCCAAAATCTGGTTTTGTCCTCAAAATTCTACACACAAGACCCCATAATGACAATGTGAAACCATTTTTTTAGAAATGTTTGCAAATTTATTAGAAATAAAAGACTAAGAAATCACATCCCCCCGCGACCCCGAAAGGGACAAGCGGTAGAAAATGGATGGATGGACGTTTGTTTGCATCAACAAAAAGCAGTGCATCCGGAAAGTACTCACAGTGTTACAGCCTTATTCCAAAATCTGGTTTTGTCCTCAAAATCCTACACACAAGACCCAATAATGACAAAATTAAACCGCTTTTTAGAAATGTTTGCAAATTTATTAGAAATAAAAGACTAAAAAATCCCACCCCCCCACGACCCCGAAAGGGACAAGCGGTAGAAAAATGGATAAATGGACGTTTGTTTGCGTCAACAAAAAGCAGTGCATCCGGAAAGTACTCACAGTGTTACGGCCTTATTCCAAACTCTGGTTTTGTCCTCAAAATTCTACACACAAGACCCAATCATGACAATATGAAACCGTTTTTTAGAAATATTTGCAAATTTATTAGAAATAAAAGACAAAGAAATCACATCCCCCTGTGACCCCGAAAAGGGACAAGCGGTAGGAAAATGGATGGACGTTTGTTTGCATCAACAAAAAGCAGTGCATCCGGAAAGTACTCACAGTGTTACAGCCTTATTCCAAAATCTGGTTTTGTCCTCAAAATTCTACACACAAGACCCAATAAAGACAATATGAAACCGTTTTTTTAGAAATGTTTGCAAAGTTATTAGAAATAAAAGACTAAGAAATCACATACCCCCGCCACCCCGAAAGGGACAAGCGGTAAAAATGGATAAATGGACGCTTGTTTGCGTCAACAAAAAGCAGTGCATCCGGAAAGTACTCACGGTGTTACAGCCTTATTCCAAAATCTGGTTTTGTCCTCAAAATTCTACACATAAGACCCAATAAAGACAACATAAAACCGTTTTTTAGAAATGTTTGCAAATTTATTAGAAATAAAAGGCAAAAAAATCACATCCCCCCCGCGACCCCAAAAGGGACAAGCGGTAGAAAATGGATAAATGGACGTTTGTTTGCATCAACAAAAAGCAGTGCATCCGGAAAGTACTCAGTGTTACAGCCTTATTCCAAAATCTGGTTTTGTCCTCAAAATTCTACACACAAGACCCAATAAAGACAATATGAAACCGTTTTTTTAGAAATGTTTGCAAATTTATTAGAAATAAAAGCCTAAGAAATCACATCCCCCCTACGACCCAAAAGGGACAAGCGGTAGAAAATGGATGGATGGACGTTTGTTTGCGTCAACAAAAAGCAGTGCATCCGGAAAGTACTCACAGTGTTACAGCCTTATTCCAAAATCTGGTTTTGTCCTCAAAATTCTACACACAAGACCCAATAAAGACAATATGAAACCGTTTTTTTAGAAATGTTTGCAAATTTCTTAGAGATAAAAAACAAAGAAATCACATCCCCCCGCGACCCCGAAAGGGACATGCGATAGAAAATGGATGGATGGACGTTTGTTTGCATCAACAAAAAGCAGTGCATCCGGAAAGTACTCACAGTGTTACAGCCTTATTCCAAAATCTGGTTTTGTCCTCAAAATTCTACACACAAGACCCAATAAAGACAATATGAAACCGTTTTTTTAGAAATGTTTGCAAATTTATTAGAAATAAAAGCCTAAGAAATCACATCCCCCCTACGACCCAAAAGGGACAAGCGGTAGAAAATGGATGGATGGACGTTTGTTTGCGTCAACAAAAAGCAGTGCATCCGGAAAGTACTCACAGTGTTACAGCCTTATTCCAAAATCTGGTTTTGTCCTCAAAATTCTACACACAAGACCCAATAAAGACAATATGAAACCGTTTTTTTAGAAATGTTTGCAAATTTCTTAGAGATAAAAAACAAAGAAATCACATCCCCCCGCGACCCCGAAAGGGACATGCGATAGAAAATGGATGGATGGACGTTTGTTTGCGTCAACAAAAAGCAGTGCATCCGGAAAGTACTCACAGTGTTACAGCCTTATTCCAAAATCTGGTTTTGTCCTCAAAATTCTACACACAAGACCCAATCATGACAATATGAAACCGTTTTTTAGAAATGTTTGCAAATTTATTAGAAATAAAAGCCTAAGAAATCGCATCCCCCCGCAACACCGAAAGGGACAAGCGGTAGAAAATGGATGTATGGACGTTTGTTTGCGTCAACAAAAAGCAGTGCATCCGGAAAGTACTCACAGTGTTACAGATTCCAAAATCTGGTTTTGTCCTCAAAATTCTACACACAAGACCCAATCATGACAATATGAAACCGTTTTTTAGAAATATTTGCAAATTTATTAGAAATAAAAGACTAAGAAATCACATCCCCCCTGCCACCCAAAAGGGACAAGCGGTAGAAAATGGATGGATGGACGTTTGTTTGCGTCAACAAAAAGCAGTGCATCCGGAAAGTACTCACAGTGTTACAGCCTTATTCCAAAATCTGGTTTTGTCCTCAAAATTCTACACACAAAACCCCATCATGACAATGTGAAACCTTTTTTTAGAAATATTTGCAAATTTATTAGAAATAAAAGACTAAGAAATCACATCCCCCCGCGACCCCGAAAGGGACAAGCGGTAGAAAATGGATGTATGGACGTTTGTTTGCGTCAACAAAAAGCAGTGCATCCGGAAAGTACTCACAGTGTTACAGATTCCAAAATCTGGTTTTGTCCTCAAAATTCTACACACAAGACCCAATAAAGACAATATGAAACCGTTTTTTAGAAATGTTTGCAAATTTATTAGAAATAAAAGACTAAGAAATCACATCCCCCCGCGACCCCGAAAGGGACATGCGGTAAAAATGGATGGATGGACATTTGTTTGCGTCAACAAAAAGCAGTGCATCCGGAAAGTACTCACAGTGTTACAGCCTTATTCCAAAATCTGGTTTTGTCCTCAAAATTCCACACACAAGACCCAATAAAGACAATATGAAACTGTTTTTTTAGAAATATTTGCAAATTTATTAGAAATAAAAGACTACATTAGCCTACTATCAAAATGACTTTAAAAGTCTTACGTAAGTGTTATAATGAAGACAACACATGATGTAAGCGTCTATATTAGCTACATTAGCCTACTATCAAAATGACTTTAAAAGTCTTATATAAGTGTTATAATGAAGACAACACATGATGTAAGTGTCTATATTAGCTATATTAGCCTACTATCAAAATGACTTTAAAAGTCTTATATAAGTGTTATAATGAAGACAACACATGATGTAAGTGTCTATATTAGCTATATTAGCCTACTATCAAAATGACTTTAAAAGTCTTATATAAGTGTTATAATGAAGACAACACATGATGTAAGTGTCTATATAAGCTATATTAGCCTACTATCAAAATGACTTTAAAAGTCTTATATAAGTGTTATAATGAAGACAACACATGATGTAAGTGTCTATATAAGCTATATTAGCCTACTATCAAAGGCTGACGCAAATCTTCGTTGACAGAAATGGTGTATTTAAATTTTTATTCTACACATTTTTGCACCATTGGAAATTATTAGTAAAACAGAGGCTCCTCACAGGATGAGATAACTCCTGGAAATTACTAGCTCAGGATGGCCAAAGGTATAGATGTGTGTGTCCAAGTTTAAGGAAACGGCAGGCTGTCTTCTTCTAATGGATTTATTACAATCTTTGCGAGCTGGGTAACGTTTGCTGTGGTCTGGAACAACATGGCACTCAAACAACTATCAGAAATGCAGCCAATATTACATACAGATAACTTGTCATGAGACATGCAAATATAAATGAAATACATTAAGGAAATTAAATGAGTTCAAATATACCTACAAAATGAGGCATAATGATGCAATATGTACATACAGCTAGTCTAAATAGCATGTTAGCATCGATTAGCTTGCTGTCATGCACTGACAAAATATGCCTGATTAACACTCCAACAAGTCAATAATAGCAAAGTTCACCTTTGTGCATTCACGCACAGTATAAAAAGTTTGGTGGACAAAATGAGACAAAGAAGAGGTGGCATAAAACACGTCTTTCTGTGGCAGCGTCGGAGAAAGGTGTACATGTAAACAAACTACGATGAGTTCAAGGATTGTTGAAATAAGTACGACAAAACGGCGCTCTCCAAATACTCTGATCAGTGAAGCATGTGTAACATAAACAGTGGGATTTTTAACAATTAGGAAGGTTTGTTCTCCTACAGAAAATTTATTAAAACAAACAAAAAAACAAAAAATTCTTCGTCTTTTTTAATTTTCACACATGTCAGAAAGAGGTCCAGGGAGCCACGAGGACAGCGCTAAAGAGCTGACCCCAGCTCTAAATCTTTCATAATACACCCAACTGTGCACTGATGCAGGTAATTAAACAGCAGCCTAATGGCCCTCCAGCAATTGTGTGTCAATCAGTTTTTATTATTTTTTGTAAATAAAACCTGGTTCAAAGATTTCAGTGTGTATAAGTACTTTTTGAGGATATTCAAAAATACTGTGATAATAATGATAACCCGATGTGAAACGTTCATATTGTTCCATCCCTAATTGGGAACAAGTGTCGTTGTGATGAAGCACAAAAGTGTTTGTTTTGTTTGCGTTGCATCAGCGTACAGTTTGTCACGTAACAACAAGGGACAAACTGTACGTGTGCACTGATCCATCACATACTGACAGCCGTCTTGACTCTATGACGGGGGGGGGTCAAATTCCTTTTAGCTCAGGGGCCACATGGAGGAAAGTCCATTCCCAAGTGAGCCGGACTGGTAAAATCATCTCATGATAACTTAAAAATAAAGACAACTTCAGATTGTTTTCTTTGTTTACAAATAGACCGAGCATATTCTGAAAATGTACAAATCATAATGTTTTTTTTTTGTTTTTTTACACTTACATATTGCCGTTAATGGTATTCTATCTTCATTTGTTGTTATTTATACTTTCTGAATAAATGATGTGATGTTGTTCATCAGTCAGTTTCGTAGAGTTTTAAAACTGCGCCCGTTGGTGTTGATTTTAAATCGACCAGAAGATGAAATGAATAATATGTCAAGACTTGGACTTTGACGTGGTTTGTTCTCCCGTGGTGCAAATGAACATTTGGACCAGACATGGCGTGAAGGTGAAGACATTATTTATTTTTACACTAACAAAAGAACAAAAAGCGCGCTCAGGGCGGATGTACAAACTTGACTAACGAAAACAAAAGACTTGCACGGGGGCAAAAAACTATGAACAACAAAAAACACTAACTGTGGCAATAATAAACAAACTTACTTGGCATGGACATGAAGTGTGCAGAGATGGACAGAGTGTGACAGGGGGCATAAGTGCGGGGTTGTCGTCAGGACGAACAACAGAAAATGAATGAACTTAAATACTATGGACATGATTAGTGAAAGCAGGTGCGTGACTCAAAACGTGAAACAGGTGCGTGACGTGACAGGTGAAAACTAATGGTTGCTATGGTGACAAACGAGTGCACAATGAGTCCAAACGTGGAACAGGTGAAACTAATGGGTAATCATGCAAACAAGACAAGGGAGTGAAAAGCCAGAAACTAAACAAAACATGACTTAAAACAAAACATGATTACACAGACATGACATAATAATACTAAAATCGAATTGCAGGATGTTATTAATGTAATTTACTATTTTTCCTCAACTGATGTACTAACATCATGTGGTTTATTCTGTACGTATGTCGCTTCATCTACAACAAAGATTTGAATTTGGACTCCTTTTATTTATCACACATGAAGTAAGAAGGGGACACATATTATTTCAGCATATTTATGTGCGGCCAGAAAATGTGTCCTCCAGTCAGATTATCAAAAGCATTTATTTTGGTAGAAATGTCAGAGGTTACATTACTAACAACACCCTTGACATTCAAGGTATGAAGGTAACAATCCTCATGTTGTATACTATCACTATTAGTGAAGTGCGGATCGATACTGAAATACCGATACCGCCGATACCAGTTCAGGATGCTCTGATATCCATCCTCAAATCAAAATATCGATACTTTTGAAAATTTAGATCAGGGGTATCCAAACTTTCACCACCAAGGGCCGCATGTACTGAAAAGTATCCGGGGGGCCATATTGATAATTTTCTATTTAAAATAAAAAGGATATTGTGTCAGCTATGTATTATAGGTGACTAAGTATATTGTTATTAATTATTAGTTACAACATGTCAGCTTTTCTAAAAAAAATAATTTAAAAAATGCAGTTTTTTTGCTTTTTTCTTACATTTTCATTATTGTTTTTCCTCCATGTAAGAATAGAATAAAAACAATAATATGATTGTGTAACTGCATAACCCAATATGTCAAATATTCTGCCTATACAAAAATATTAACATTTATGTTTATTGTGGTTGTTATAATTTTTCTAAGTAATTTATTAATTAGTTTTATTGTATTATTTAACTAACTCACCAAACTTTGTTTATATTTTAAGTATATTTTATTTTTAATTTGAGCGCTTCTACAAAATGTTAGATCACCAATGACCGCATACTTAAAAGTCAAGTCAGGTTATTTTGATATTTTTTTATTTAAAACAATGAAAATTGATGGATGGATGGATGGCTAAATATATATATATATATATATATATATATATATATATATATATATATATATATATATATATATATATATATATATATATATATATATATATATATATATATATATATATATATATATACATATATACACATATATATATATATATATATATATATATATATATATATATATATATATATATACACACATATATATATATATATATATATATATATATATATATATATATATTATATTATTATTAATCATCAGTTTAACTATTTCAAGTTTTTCCCATTACATTCTGATTTTTTTGCACTTTTTTTCTTACATTTTTACTATTGTTTTTTCCCTATGTAAGAATAGAATAAAAATATTAATAATATGATTGTGTAACTGCATAACCTAATGTGTCAAATATTCTGCCTATACAAAAATATTAACGTTCGTGTTTATTGTGGTTGTTATAATTTTTCTAAGTAATTCATAAGTTTTATTTTATCATTTAACTAACTAACTTTGTTTATCTTTCAAATATATTTTATTTTTAATTTTAGCCCTTCTAATATTTTGGATCCACTGCATACTTGAAAGTCAAGTCAGGTCAGTTTGATATTTTTTTATTTAAAAAAAAAAGAAAATTGATGGATGGATGGATGCCTAAAAAAATCATATATTATATTATTATTAATCATCAGTTTAACAATTTCAACTTTTTCCCATTATATTCTCATATTTTGCACTTTTTTTTCTTACATTTTAACTGTTGTTTCTAGATACATATGTTATTATTTAAAAATACACAACTTTTAAAATGTTCGCACACCCGTTTTTTTTGCACAAAGTGTCCGTATCAGATCGGTATTGTCGATACCAGCCTGAATTTTACTTGGTATCGGTACGGGAAAAAAAATCTGTGGTTTCGCACATCACTAGTCACTAATAAGCAGGGTAAGTAGGTAGTGTCCAAACACAGTGTTGCGTCTCCTGTCTTAACCCTGCACATAGCTCCGCCCCCTCTGAAGTCAAAGAATTCCTATTGCGACATCCAGTGGACACATTTAGAACAGCAGTTTTTTTAAATTAAACAATTTTAGCTCATTTTTATACTCAGTTAAAGTTAAAGTACCAATGATTGTCACTCGGACATTAGGTGTGGCAAAATTATTCTCTGCATTTGACCCATCACCCTTGATCACCCCCTGGGAGGTGAGGGGAGCAGTGAGCAGCAGCAGTGGCTGCGCCCGGGAATCATTTTTGGTGATTTAACCCCCAATTCCAACCCTACATGCTGAGTGCCAACCAGGGAGGTAGCAAACTCATTTCGCGGGCCGGATAAAAGCTGTTCGCGGGCCGCACGTTCGACACCCCCGCTCTATAAAGATCTGGCTGCAGCATCATTACACAGATGGAACGTCCTCTCTGGGCCTTTTTTCTGTGTCCTCTGGCTGTCCTAGCAGTTGTTTTTTTTTACCAGCTGTTTATATTTGTCTCTTGATATCTTGATCCCGGAGGCTCGGCTTTTTGTTAGGATGCACCACTCGCTCTCTTTTCCTCCCCGCGCTGCTATCAATTATTTTAACAGCTTCCTCCTAGCATGTTTTGTGACAAGGAGCCTCTCTGCTGTTACTTTATGGCCTCCCCCTTACATTATAATTGCAACGCGGGTAATAGAGTATACTCTCCAGTTTACTCCGACCTTTCCCTGAATCTAATTTGTCTTTGCAACACAGGACACGTTGGTGACAATGAAGTGTTTTTATGGCTGTGCTGATGTCATCACTTTTCTGCTTAGCCCCAACGTCCCCTGGAGCGGCTTATTGACCGAACACAAGTTGTTTTATGTTTGGCCTCAAACTGCTCAGGGCCTGATCTACTAAGATCCAAACAACGCGCTATACAGAGTGAGCATAGGAAAAATATAGCATGTACTATTAGTATGATCTACTAAGACTGCGTGTACAACTGATAACTGATTTGACATCACATGGACAAAGATGAGACCTTCTGGAGGAAAGTTCTGTGGTCAGATGAAACAAAAATTGAGCTGTTTGGCCACAATACCCAGCAATATGTTTGGAGGAGAAAAGGCGAGGCCTTTAATCCCAGGAACACCACGCCAACCGTCAAGCATGGTGGTGGTAGTATTATGCTCTAGGCCTGTTTTGCTGCCAATGGAACCCGGTGCTTTAAATGGAACAATGAAAAAGGAAGATTACCTCCAAATTCTTCAAGACAACCTAAAATCATCAGCCGGTTGGGTCTTTGGGCGCAGTTGGGTGTTCCAACAGGACAATGACCCCAAACACACGTCGTCAAAAGTGGTAAAGGAATGGCTAAATCAGGCTAGAATTAAGGTTTTAGAATAGCCTTCCCAAAGTCCTGACTTAAATGTGTGGACAATGCTGAAGAAACAAGTCCATGTCAGAAAACCAACAAATTTATCCGAACTGCACCACTTTTGTCAAGAGGAGTGTTTAAAAATTCAAGCAGAAGCTTGTGGATGACTACCAAAAGCGCCTTATTGCAGTAAAACCTGCCAAGGGACATGTAAGCAAATATGTTGTATGTATACTTTTGACCCAGCAGATTTGCTCACATTTTCAGTAGACCCATAATAAATTCATAAAAGAACCAAACTTCATGAATGTTTTTTGTGACCAACAAGTATGTGCTCCAAATATCACAATAAAATAAGAGTTGTAGAAATTATTGGAAACTCAAGATAGCCATGACAACCAAACAATTTCACAAGGCGAATCAGTAAAGAATCTGGGTATTATCTTCGACCCAACTCTCTCGTTTGAGTCACACATTAAGAGTGTTACTAAAACGGCCTTCTTTCATCTCCGTAATATCGCTAAAATTTGTTCTATTTTATCCACTAGCGACGCTGAGATCATTATTCATGCGTTCGTTACGTCTCGTCTCGACTACTGTAACGTATTATTTTCGGGTCTCCCTATGTCTAGCATTAAAAGATTACAATTGGTACAAAATGCGGCTGCTAGACTTTTGACAAGAACAAGAAAGTTTGATCATATTACGCCTATACCGGCTCACCTGCACTGGCTTCCTGTGCACTTAAGATGTGACTTTAAGGTTTTACTACTTACATATAAAATACTACACGGTCTAGCTCCGTCCTATCTTGTCGATTGTATTGTACCATATGTCCCGGCAAGAAATCTGCGTTCAAAGAACTCCGGCTTATTAGTGATTCCCAGAGCCCAAAAAAAGTCTGCGGGCTATAGAGCGTTTTCTATTCGGGCTCCAGTACTATGGAATGCCCTCCCGGTAACAATTAGAGATGCTACCTCAGTAGACTATTTAAGTCCCATCTTAAAACTCATTTGTATACTCTAGCCTTTAAATAGCCCCCCTTTTAGACCAGTTGATCTGCCGTTTCTTTTCTTTTCTCCTCTGCTCCCCTCTTCCTGTGGAGGGGGTGGGGGGCACAGGTCCGGTGCCCATGGATGAAGTGCTGGCTGTCCAGAGTCGGGACCCGGGGTGGACCGCTCGCCTGTGCATCGGCTGGGAACATCTCTGCGCTGCTAACCCGTCTCCGCTCGGGATGGTGTCCTGCTGGCCCCACTATGGACTGGACTCTTACTATTATGTTAGATCCATTATGGACTGGACTCTCACAATATTATGTCAGACCCACTCGACATCCATTGCATTCGGTCTCCTCTAGAGGGGGGGGTTACCCACATATGCGGTCCTCTCCAAGGTTTCTCATAGTCATTCACATCGACGTCCCACTGGGGTGAGTTTTTACTTGCCCTTATGTGGGCTTTGTACCGAGGATGTCGTTGTGGCTTGTGCAGCCCTTTGAGACACTTGTGATTTAGGGCTATATAAATAAACATTGATTGATTGATGTTCTTTACAAGTGTATGTAAACTTTTGATCGCGACTGTATGTCGACAAGCATATGTATGACAGAGAATTCAATCATTCAAAGTTCACTTATATAGCCTTTAATCACAAATGTCTCAAAGGGCTGCACAAGCCACAACGACATCCTCGGCCCAGACTCTCTGTCCAGCTGTCCTTTTTTACAGCTGTGTATGTAAATCTGCGAGTTTGCCCGCAGATTTCAAAAGTACGAAATACCTTTTTTTTTTAAGCGCCCGCAGAACAGTATTAGTCTTGATAAATGAATAATTACATTTGCGTCTTCTCCTCCCAGAGTTGTGTGCGTCCTGATGATCACCGTATATTCTGCATATTCATACAGACTGTTAGTTAAATGGCTCCTTATGTTGCTGACAAGAGACGCGATCCTCTGCGCACAAGTTAGGTGTGCAATCAATTTTAATACACGCAAACCTTTAGTAGATCGGGAACTTAGTGTATTTATTATGTATCACAGCCACGGCATGGCATATGCCTCACCCTCCGTTGGCACGTGTGCCCAGAATAGCACACCTACATGAATTGTTAGTCATATTCCAGCTCTTATGTGTGCATCGTGTAAGCACATGTCATGAGGATGCTCGGGAGAGGGAGGCGGCCATAAATCATTCATCGATTTAAGTGAGCAGCTCAGGCAGAAACACGTTGGACAGGCTGTACTCGTGCATGAAGGCTTCCTCCTCCAGGGGCTGCTGGACAGCAAGTGATGCTGCACTTGTCGGCACACAGGGGGTCAAAATGTTTCCGCTCAGGCAGGCAAATGTGTTTTTTAATGCAGATGTTCCACTCACGGTACACATTCCTAATTCAGGAAACAGTAAGACAACATCATGCCTACATTACAAGACAACTTAGGGTAAATATTATACAAAAACATAAGGTGACGATGAACTAAGTGTGCACATTACACACAAGTACCGGGCTGCTTTGTCTCTCAGCTTCTGTTTT